>NC_089791.1:59505382-59515382 GCF_040412425.1 Macrobrachium rosenbergii
TATTTATCCAGATATATACTTTTAACATCTGGCTGTTCTTGTAACATGCGTACCCTAAGAAAAAGTCACACCGGGTACTACAATATTCATATTGTAATTGCTAAATCGTAGATGAACCTCCTATGCAGATTTCCATATGCTTTAAATTTCTTTTATGAATTTTTCATTAACAATACTTGCTCCACATACGCGCTTTCTTGTTTAAGCCTACGATATTCTTCCCCCGTCAGTCTTTTTGTCGTTTATCTCACCTTCTCAGCCCAAAACCATTAACCACCTCCTATGGTATAATCATGATATACACCTTTTAATGTATAATCATGATATACACCTTCTAAGGTATAATCATGATATACACCTTCTAAGGTATAATCACGATACTTGCTCTGTCAACCCAAGACTGCCTTCACCTGCATCAGTATACCTCTGTTTGCAGCTTTTATTTTGAGATCCATTTCTCTTGACGTCTGCTTCTCTTTTTACGTTCACTTTCCTGAAAGACGATTCCTTATTCTTCCTAAAGTTCCTGCTTACTTTCTCCTATCTATAAGTATAACTTGCCTCCGTTATCTTACTCAATTTTTAGTTTTCTGTAAAAGAAAACTATTGAGATGTCCGCCCGCACTTTTTCTGTCAGCCCTCAGATCTTAAAAACTACTGAGGCTAGAGGGCTGCAAACTGGTATGTTGATCACCCACCCTCCAAGCATCTAGCATACCAAATTGCAGTCCTCTAGCCTCGGTAGTTTTTATTTTATTGAAGAGTAAAGTTAGCCATGGTCGTGCATCTGGCATCGCTATAGTTGCCAGCAACACAGGCCACCAACTGGCCGTGGGTGAAAGTTTCATGGGCCGCGGCTGAGAATTTCATGTGCCGTGGCTGAAAGTTTCATACACTATTATATGCTGTACAGAAAACTCGATTGCGTCGAAGAAACTTCGGCGCATTTTTTACTTATTTATCTCGACTACCCTATCCACCCTCAGTTATGCCTGTCTATGATGTTCCCTTCTTTCACGTAACTGAACTGTATCTTAAATAATCTCATGTGTCCTTCACTACATCTCTTATGTACAAATTCAATCACTGCTTCTGTTCCTCTTCCAACACTTCTATAATTACAAACACTTTCTATAGATCCTATGATCCTATAATGGCATTTTGCACAGTCCTCCTCATATACTGCTTCTATTTCTTTAAATTAGACATTTTCTCCTTATATGCTAGTCTCACTTGAATCTTTTCAAACTCACTTCCTGTAATTACGTTTACACATATAATTTCATCTTTATGCACATAATTTCACTCCTTCATCTTCAACTAAAGCGTATATCTATTTTGATTTTCACTTCAACTGTATGCCTCAAGCCAACCCTCTCTTTACCAGTGCGTTAATCAATTTGCTCTTCAATCTACATTGTACTAACGCATAATCCAGCAAATTCTTTCCCTCACTATTTCCACTTTCCCAAATACGTTTTTTCACCGATCAAACCTTTTCCATACACATTTAACTAATTTTTTCCTCTATACTCATTTACTTCAGGAATACTCTGCCAAACACGTCAACTCTCTTCAGTTACCTTCCTTTGCATTCAAATCACACAGCACTACCACCATTTCAGTTTCTCCAAACCCAGCCAAACACCAATTCGAACTCTCTCAAAACCGCTCTTTCATCTCATTTTTCCATTTCTGTAACAAACACGCTTGTTATAACTTTTATCCTGTCGTATTCAATCTTATCTCTAAAATTCTTGAACTAACACTATTTAGAACCTTCCACTCAGCCCCAGTTTTCCTGACACTACAGACAGTAATCCATCAATAGCTCTAAACTTTTCAGCTTCCCCAGCAATAATCATTAACTGTCTTTCAAATTCATATATATATTTTTATTTTTGACAAGCGAAGTGCCAAAGCATACATGTTTTAAACCTTAAACTGATCCTTTTATGCACCGCACCCGCTGTATTAAAAGATCAAGAGTTTAAAATTTTATTATGTTCCCAGTATTTTCTTCAAATCATTACAGTATATGGCTATATATATATATATAAATATATAACCCGTATTTATACTTTGTGTCTCTCAATACGTCAGATTTGCAAATGTTATTTATAGCCTTCAAGGTCTTGATATTATCCTTTTATTATTATTATTATTATTATTATTTTATTATTATTATTATTATTATTATTATTATTATATATATATATATATATATAATATATATATATATATATATATATATTTATATATATATATATGTCAGATCTCAGAGAAGAGAGAGATTTAGATTAGAGAAATAAAGAAAATTATTTATCTGTCAATTTTTAATAATATATTTTTAATATATATGTAGCATATATATATATATTTATATATATATATATAGTGTGTGTCTACTGTGTGTGTGTTTGTTTGTATTATAGTCTCATGAATTGTCTTTAAAATGTATATCTTTCCATGATTTTGATATATTTACTGTTCTAGTTTTTATATGTTCTGTGTAATGATAATAAAGGTTGAAATATCGTATGTAATATAATGTCAGATCTCACAAGAATTAGTGATTTAGATAACTAAACAGCATTATTTAGAATTAATAATACATTTTTAATGATAACGTAGCATATGATCGTATATTTTGTCTTCCAGCCAGTGTGTTCTACTAATGCTTTGTTTTGCTTTGATTATCAAAGCAAATCTTAACCTTTTCTATAAAGCTAGAGATAACATTTCGAAGAAAATGATTTCACAATGACGTCATGTATTGTTTTGTTTTTAAGATCAAAAATTATTTCTGATTTCAGATGGCTATTGCATCATGGTTAAGATTACATTGCTCTGATCACGTCTTGTTCTAACGCATTAGTTTTGGCCCCAAAACATTTTTCTTCAATTGATGAGAAATTATTAATGTAAAATTTTTCTGTGTGGTCATTGATATTAATCTTAGCTTTTGAGGTCTGACAACGTAGTAAAAAGTGTATATATTCATAATGGCGCTTATCAAAAGTGTTTTGTGAATCTCAAGAAGCTGCATTTGGAGTAAATTTTGTGAAAGTTTCCACAAACTTGTGTATGGTAAAGTGAATTTAATTTATTATTATCATGGTATAATAAGTTATATTAAGAGATTTTTGCCTTAGTGAAATTGATTTTTGTAAATCTTTTGTGTATTTTTACAACTGTAATCTCTTAATTTTTCACATTTTATATAGTGATGATTTAACATTTATTTACATAGCAATTTAAGTATTTCTTAATAATTTAACATTACATACTTGATTTAATTTTCATTTACTGTGATTTTCTTTTCAAATCTTAAGTAATTCTTGATAGTTTAAATTTTGGTTGAATGATTTAATTTCTTGATAAATTTACCTTTGTAATTTAACTCAAGAATAAGTTAAATTTTGTGTTGCTTTCAAGTAATAGTAAATTTTTCAAGATTGTGAATTCTAATTGTAAATTTTGAATTTAAAAATAAATTTTAGTATTTAAAGTTTTTAAAAACAGTGCTTCATTTATTGACCACCAATGAATAGGATTAGTTGTGTGCATAAGGCAAAGTGACAAACATGTTTTGTTCCTTTAGTTTTGCTGAAGTGAATCAAGACCAGGGAAACAGTTAAAATTGTTCGATGGAGTGATGCCCTTTTACTTTAGTATATTTCTTTTTTAATTGTTGATACCTCACACTTGTTTTGATAAACTTAGTCTGACTTTTTGCGTGATTAATAAGCTTTTTAAGGGATCACTGTTACCTTTAGAGTACTCAGTCATAATTTTTATTGTTATGAGAGTTCATGTATCTGGCTGAAGTGAGGTAAATTTTTGAAATCCGTGATTAGTTGTGTAATAACTGGGTACTTGGAACACATCATGACAATAAGAATTTGGTGCCCAGACCCGGGAACAAAACAAAATATCACTCTGGTTTATGATTTATACTAGTGGTGTTAGGAATTTTTTGATAGGAGAATTATTTAGTTGAGTAACTTAGAGAAAATGGCTCTGATCAATGTTCAGAAGTTTTCAGCAACTCCTTCCATCCAAGAGTTATCTGAATCTAGGCTTATTAAAGCTCAGTGGACTGCTTTAGCAGTGGCATGTGAGGCTAAGGTGTCTAGTGGTATGATGAAGGCACAAATCACATGTATTACAATCCAAGCATTGATGGACTCTGGAAAAATAGATAAAGAGTTAGGAGAGGCACAAGAATTGTTGAATGTAGCTAAGGCAGAATTTATAAATAAACAAGAGCAAAAGAAAGAGAAAAGTGATGCAGAGGTAGAGCTTAGATGCAGAGCTGAAGAAGAAAGCTTGATTAAGCTGAAAATGCAAGCAGAAAAAGAAAGAGGGGAAAGAGAAGAAAGTTTGATTAAGCTGAGAATGCTGGCAGAAAGAGAGAAAAGACAGGCAAATAAAGAAAAAGAAGAAAGAGAGAAAAGAGAAAGAAAAGAAAGAGAAGAAGAGCAGCCATAGAAGAAAGAAAAAGAGCAAGAGAGGAAAGAGAGGGAGCAAGGAAGAAGGAAGATTATGAAAGAGAGATGAAATTATTAGAAGCTTGCTCCAAGTTATCTGTAACACCGTCTACCCCTATCCAAGGTAATTTAGACCCTGTATTTGATGTGGTGAGAGTGCAGAAGTTAATTCTAAAGTTTACAGAAGAAGCTCCAGATGAGTTTTTTGATCACTTTGAAAGAGTGGCTTCAGGTATAGGATGGCCAGAAGATAAATGGACAGTCTTGTTACAGAGTATTCTCAGCTGATCAGTGTAATGAGTATAAGGTACTCAAACACAATGTGCTACAAGTTTACCAGGTAACCCCTGAATATTACAATGAAAGATTCAGATCTTTGAGAAAGGATGACAAGATGGCTTTCTTGGATTATGCCTAGAAAGTAAGATGTTTCAAACGATGCTTGGAGGCTGCTAAAGTTAAATCTATGGATGAACTTGAGGAGTTGGTAGTCCTAGAGCAATTTCTTAGAGGAATTCCTGAACACATAAGAGCCTATTTATGAGAGAGAGAGGTTAAGAAACTTTACAAAGCTGCTACATTGAGTGAAGATTACAATATTATTAGTAACTAAAGGAATTATAATGCCAAGTACCAGAACCAACAACGCACAGGTTTTAGGTCTTATCCAAATTTCAAGAACATTACAAATGGGAATCCTTCTAGTGGTAATACCAGTAAAAAGCCAGATAATACCCCTCAGCAATCGAATGTTAAATCCTCATCATCCAGTTTCTCAAGACACATACAGAAGACTAATGTTGTCTGCTTCTTGTGAGGAAGAGATTGTTATCAAACACAACAACAGTCAAAGCCAATTGGTCAAATGGTTAAAGGTGACCAAGTCAAACAGACTACAAAGAGCAGTGTGGGGAAGATTGGAACTGTAGGAAAGACTGAGACTAAACAAGCAGAGTGTTTAGTAACCAGTGGAAATGTAACTTCAACCAGTGAGTGGCTAAGCAGCTTGGAGGCTTTTAAGCCATATATCTATGAAGGAACGTTGGCAACTCAAGGAGGGAGTGTGCAGGCACCAGTCAAGGTATTACGTGATATGGGGAGTAACCATAGTGTGGTAGTTCATGGTGCTCTCCCACAGTTGGAGAAGAATCTCATCTCACCGGAGATTCAGTACAGGAGGAGGAGAGGTAACTCCTATATGCTGCTTGCACCTGTCCCGTGAATTGGTGATAGGGAATGTTGACTTTGCTGTAAAGGACTCACTAGCCGGTGAAGGTGTACATGTTTTACCGGGTAATGAAGTAGGCGGTGTACCATTTGTTCCTTGTCCTATAGTGACAGACAAACCGTTGAGAATTAGTCCTAGGTAGATTTAGAGAAGAAAAACCACCACCTGTTTCCATGTTGTATAACTACCAGGAGTATGAAGAGAACTATGTCTGGAAGTGAAGAAACTGAGGATTTATCTGCGCCAGAAGGATCAAGTGAAGGATCTTTGAGCTTAGAAGAGCTGTTCCAGGAAAGTGAAGTTTCCCCTAGTGTTAGCAATGAAAAGATTTCCCAGGAAGAAGAGGATTCTGTTGTTCTTGAAGAGACTCAGAGTAGTCAGAGTGTTCCTGAAGATAGTAGTGAAACTACAGTAGCAGAGTTAGCAGATATTGAGAGTTCAGCCCTTGAAGTTGGTCAAGTGACTAGAGAGAACTAATGGAACTGCAGAAGAAGGATACAACGTTGGCTGATTTGTTCTTCAGAGTTGTTGATCAAGAAAGATGCCACAAACTCCTACCTGTTATTATCTAAAGGAAGGATTGCTAATGAGGAAGCATTGGCCTGCATATATACCAGGAAATGCTGAATGGGGTGAATATCATCAAATTTTTATTCCATATCCAATGAGCAAGCAAGTGGTAGCAGTAGCGCACAAGTCTGGACATATGGGAATGGGAATTGGGAAGACTGTTGAGAAGATTATGGAGTATTTTTTCTGGCCTGGACTTCACAAGGATGTTCGCATGTTTTGTAGTGTGTGTGTCACACCTGCCAGATAGCTGGAAAACCGAATGAAACCATTCAGAAAGCCCCCTACAACCCATAGAAGTTAGAGGAGAACCCTTTAGCAAGGTAATTATAGATGTGGTTGGGCCACGTCCAAAAATGAAGACAGGAAATTAATATCTGTTAACATTAATATGTCCAGTGACAAGGTATCCTGAGGCGATTCCTGTAAAAAGCATAAGTGCAAAGGTAATTGCTGAGAAGTTGGTGGAGTTTTTCTCCAAGTTTGGAATACCAGAAATTGTGCAAAGTGATAGAGGAACGAACTTTACTTCAAAACTGTTCCAGGATGTGATGAATTTGGTAGGAGTGAAATAACAGTTATCAAGTGCTTATCATCTAGAGCAGGGGTTTTCAATCTGGGGTACGCGTACCCCAGGGGGTACGCCAAAGGTCAGTTAGGAGGTACGCTCTCCCCACGGGTCGTTAGCCACAGGTAAATAATCATAAACAATTTTCTTTATTTTTATGGAATTCTTTGTGTTTACAATATTGTTAGTTATGTCAGGAGAGTTGTGTACTTAACTTCCCTTCAGTACAGTACTTGCAAATATACACAATGGAATGTTTTTCTGCGTTTGTTTTGTTTTCCACTTTATACAAAGTGATGGGGGTACATTATTGACATTAAAAATACCCAAAATGGTATGTGGGGAGAAAAAGATTGAAAACCCCTGATCTAGAGACTCAAGGAGCCTTGGAAAGGCTCCACCAGACATTGAAAGGTATGTTAACAAAGTATTGTTATGAATCAGGAAGAGAATGGGATGCTGGTTTACCCTTGATTTTTGAATTAGGAATGCTTATCAAGAAAGTATGGGATGTTCACCAAATGAGATGATTTTTGGTTGAGAGGTGAGAGGTCCATTGAAGATTCTTGCAGAAAATTTGGAAGAAAATCAAGAGGAAATCCAAGAGAATATGTGAAGAACTTTCGGAAAAGGTTAAGAGAAATTAGAATATTTTCTTTAGAAAATCTGAAAATAAGTCAAGAGAAAATGAAAAGAAGGTATGATGCTAAGACTAAGCTAAGAAGCTTTAGTGTAGAACAGCAAGTTCTAGTGTTCTTACCAGTGAAAAGACTTCCCCTTACCAATAGGTTTCAAGGTCCTTATAAGATAATAGAGAAGTTAAGTGATCGAACTTATGTGATTGAAACACCGGGAAGAAGGAAACGACAGAGGAAGATCCATGTGAATCTTTTGAAACCTTACTTACCAGAGACTAAAACTGAAACAGTTTCAGTAACACAAACAATTTCATCTACAGAGGAAAGGATGGCTATGAATTGGGAGCTGAAAGCAAGATGAACAATTCTTCCATATTGGAAAATTTGGAGGATAAACTAAAACATCTGAGTGTTTGAGCAAAGTAGTGAATTAAGGGAAGTGATTAGAAATTTCCCTGAAATCTTTGTAGATGTACCTAGGCATACTGATCTGACAAAGCATGAGATAAAGATCAGAGAAGATGGAAAACCTTTAAACAGAGAGTATATCGCTTATCACCTTTTCACAGAAATGTTTTGAGGAAAGAAGCTGAGTATCTGTTGCAGCATGGATTAGCAGAACCCAGTTCAAGCCATTACAGTTCTACATGTTTGTTAGTGAAGAAACCAGATGGCTCATTTAGGGTGTGTACTGATTATAGGAAACTGAATTCCATCAGTGTGGCTGACAATTATCCATTGCCTCTTATAGATCAATTACTTGATAATATTGGGCAAGCCAAGTTTCTTTCCAAGATAGACTTGTTGAAAGGATATTATCAAATTCCTTTAGATGAGAATGCTAAGTTGCTATCAGCTTTTATTACTCCTTTGGGCTATATCAATACACTGTTTTGCCATTTGATCTGATGAATGCACCTGCAACATTCCAACGAGTGATGGATCAACTGCTAGGATCCATAGAAGGAGTAGGTGTATATCTTGATGACACTGTGATTTATTCTAATACATAGGAAGAACAGCTGAAGAGTTTAAGGAAAGTGTTCAAGAAACTATGGGAAGCAGGACTAACAATCAACTTACAAAAAAGTGAGTTTGGAAAGGCAACTGTTCAGTATCTGGGATTTGAAGTTGGAAAAGGTCTTCTCGCTCCTGTTGACGCTATTGTAGAAGGTATCCGTAAGGCTAGCCCCCCCTACTACAAGGAAACAGCTACAAAGATTTTTGGGCATGGCTGGATTTTATTGTCGATTCTGTCTGAATTTCTCAGCCATAGTAGCTCCCTTAACTGACTTAACCAGTCCGAAAACAAAGTTTGTTTGGACTTCAGAATGTCAAGAGTCATTTGAGAAGGTTAAAGCCATTTTAACATCAAGACCAGTACTTCAAGTCCAGACTTCAATAAGAAGTTTGTAATAAAAGTTGATGCATCTGACTGTGGAATTGGAGCTGTTCTGCTTCAAAATGATGAAAGCAGTATTCTACATCCAGTGTGTTTCATGTCTTCAAAGTTGAAAAAGCATCAGAAAATTTATTCCACCATAGAAAAAGAAACGTTAGTATTAATCACAGCATTGGAAAAGTTTGAAATGCATGTGAACTGACCTAGGAATGAAGAAATTTAGTGTTGTCTGACCACAACCCTGTCGCATTCATCAATAAGATGAAAAATAACAGTCAGAGACTGACCATATGGTCTTTGTGCCTGCAACCGTATAATGTAAAAGTGAAACACATTTCATGAAAAAATAATGTCATAGGGAATTATTTATCCCGTTGTGAATCGTTGGATTCAAACCCGGGATAACTAATCTTCTCGGGGGAGGAATTTCATGATAATGTTTTTAAAATGTATATCTTTCCATGATTTTGATATATTTACTGTTCTAGTTATGTGTTTTGTGTAATGATTATGAAGGTTGAAACATTGTAAGTAGAGTAATGTGAGATCTCACAAGAATTAGTGATTTAGATAACTTAACAGCGTGATTTAGAATTAATAATACATTTTAAATAATAATGCAGTATATGATCGAGTATTTTGTCTCCCAGCCACATGTGTTCTACGAATGCTTTGTTTTGCTCGACTGTCATCGTGAAAGATAATGTGTTGACAAGCGAGAGATAATAGTCGAGCCGTGTAAGACTTTTGTCTCATACGAGAAGAAGACGAATGATTTCACAATGTTACATGTATTGTCCTGTTTCAAGATCAAGGGAGTTATTGTACCGAAGCACATGGCAATTGCGTCATGTTTAAGATTACATTGCTCTGACCACATATTGCTCTAACATGTTAGTTTTGGCCCCAAAATGTTTTGCTCAGGAAGTGACGTCATCTTCCTTTTCTAGAATTCTCACTTGTATCTCGTTCCCAAAATGAGTTAATAATGATGTCATCTGATTGTTTTACTTCTAACTGGAATCCTAAAAATTTGCTCATTCTGATTTCAGAGACCTTTCATGTGGTTTCCTCTCTCTCTCTCTCTTCTTCAAAAGAGAG
>NC_089791.1:59517882-59672882 GCF_040412425.1 Macrobrachium rosenbergii
GTTCAAGTTTCGCCGAACTTTATTCGCACAGGAAACTCTTACCAAAGGGAAAGCGTTGAAAAATGATGATATTATCGAGGTCCAAAACAGAAACTTCGAAAACCGTTTAGGCTCTTTTCAGACTTCGGTTCTTTCACCAGGAGAGATTTTGTTCCTCATCTTAGATACATACTGCCGTAAATAAATAGATTCGCGCCCCCCCTGCCCCCTACCCCTCTCTCTTTCTTTGTCCTCTCCGACTTTTAGTTCTTGCTTTCGTTTCACGAGGTCGAAATCTTCGGAATGGTAGGGAACAATAATTCAGCGCCTATATCTTGTGTGTGTCTTTTGGTGGCCTCAGCCTCGATGCATTTATCTCAAGGATGGGACACTGGATATAACGATAGTAACATTCAGTTCTATCTCAGGAAAAAATTTAAGGTAGACATTTGTAAGGTAGCGCTATAAAATATGAAAGTCTGCGACATCCTAGTTCGTTTTTCTCTAGTTATTTACCATGCAGAGCAAGCTGTCGTTATGTGATTTTAAGGGATATATATATATATATATATATATATATATATATATATATATATATATATATATATATATATATATATATATATATATATATATATATATGTGTGTGTGTGTATATATATATATATATATATATATATATATATATATATATATATATATATATATATATATATATATATATATATATATATATATATATATATATATATATATATATATATATATATCCCTTAAAATTACATAACGACAGCTTGCTCCGCATGGTAAGTAACTGTTTTCTACGCCCGGAGTTCCATTTCTGAAAATCATGCCTACAATTACTCTTAAATGTTCAAAAAAATTTTTCCTGTGGAGAACATGAGGGACAAGTGGTAACTATTTTTAATCAACTCTTAAGATAACTGGTTAGCAGCCATTACAGATTACCATGAAAGTTTTCTGATATTAATTTATGGAGAAACTTTAAGCAAGAGCCTTTTAGAGGGTCATGCGCTCTAGCTCTAGAGGAGTTACATAAGCTGAACGGTCAAACGAAGTGCTGCTTCTTAATTCATGTCAGGATCAACGGATGCGTTGAATAAAGGTAATCTATGTTTATCATATCGGTGGAGAAACAAACATACCTAACTGAAATGTAAAATTCTTTACTTCCTACTTTTATGGAGACCATTTTCTTTATTTTGATATTAGCTAAAACAGTATTTTGGAAAACACTGTCACTTTCTAATTGGAAGGGGTTAAATTTAGAAGAATGGAACTAAACTGTACATCAAAAAGGTGGGAAATAAACATTGATACTTAACTTGCTCATGAAGTAATACAATACGAAGCAAAGCAAGATTGTTAACTAGCTGTTAATCTTCCCCATCAGTTAGTTTTCTTACTCAATTTTGCTAAATGAATTGAAGGGAGCTACTGCACCACAAACTGCTGTTCACACTAAGTATCTTATACAGGAGTAATGCCTCTTACTCTGTGTTTTTTAATTTTTTATTTGGCTATGTTGACTAGCTACTCCAACGATGTCAAGCAGCTTGATTTAGGAATATGAAGAGAATGGTTTGCCGAGTAATCTGTATTTGTGAAGTGTTTAGCAATTCTTGTCCTACCGGGTGAATGTCCATGGAAATTTGAGAGGTGATGAGTTTTCCCTGCCTTTCTCGTTAAAACATATCCTGGGATTTTCAAGCATGAATATGATCCACGTTGGGATCCCAATATGTAATGTACCCAATACGGTAGCCCAGAAATTACTGAAAAAGTGTTAGTAAATGTTATGATCGATAATGTTATTTTCTAAAAATTCTATTTATATAAAATATATATTAATCGTCACATCACTGTAGATTGTACAAATAAGGTCTTTGAGCCCCATGTAGATATTATTTTGCTCAATGGGCAACAATCTACATAAGTAGTAGACACCACTTTTTCTGAGATATGATGCTTTAATATATTATGTGATTTTGTGGGGCTACAATTATTTCTATCATTCAAATACAATAAAAAAAAATTAACTTCACGACCTTTATTGATTGATTCATTGATTTATGAAAATTTGGATTTTAAGCCAAACACCGGGGAACTTTCAGATAGTGAAAAGGAGTTGGAATGGTTGGACAGCAAGATGGAAGAAAGGAAGTAGGAACGGAGGTAAGGTAAAAGGGTAAAAAGTGAGTGTAGCTAGTGGCCGAAGGTACACTGCAAGCAACACTTAGTAATGCCTACAGTACATCACGTGAGAGTACACTGAAAGCACAGACACCCTACGGGGTACGACTTTTTATTTTCCACATATAAAACAACATATTGAATATTTTAAAAATTATTTTGTGTAATAACAAAAATGACGACACCATTTTTTCTAGAATTATAAAAAGTCAGTAAAATAAAACAAAATGTCTTTTATCATTCTTAAAAAAACGTAGTTGGGAAATTCAATAAGAAAAAATGGAGAATTATTTATTGGAAGAACTATGGTATACACTGTAAAGATAGCCAATATCTTTTCTGCAATTTTTGCCAAAGACTATCCTTTTCCATAATTTCTCATGAGCTTCAGTTTTAAATTTACTACTGGTTCGTAAATTACAAGTAGCTGGAAATACTCCTTGAATCTACCTGATTCTCCTGTGTACACATACACACATATGCAAATATATATACATATACAAATATATATATATATATATATATATATATATATATATATATATATATATATATATATATATATATATATATATATATATATATATATATATATATATATATATATCTATTTGTGCATGTGCATGTGCGTGTGCGGGGTTTTATGTACTTTATAAATAGTCGGTCGAGTCTTCAAAAGTGTATTTTGTAGTAATGAATTCTTAACAAAGAAGCGCAAAAACCAACTACCTTACTGCTGCAGAATTCTAAAATCCACATAACACTGAAGTCTAAAGGAAAATTACCATAAAATTAATAACTTCAGATGATGTCAGGAACCCGTCAGTACGCACTGGAATTAAGTCATCAAGCGTAAGGCCAACAGATACTTCAACACAACGATCCTACGCACGTTTTCTTGCTATTTATCTCTCCACGTATCTCTGCCTCTTTACGAAGAACCGGCCAGGATTCAGCGGAAAAATTAAATGGCTGATAAAAAATAAAAAAATGTATTCTGAAAAATCCTAATTACGTGGAGTCCGCACGTTTGTCTCCATAATTAATCAGAAGTCGAATCAATACGAGCGAGTGATTCTGTTGCCGAATTCTGGGAAGGACCTCTCGAATGTGAAAAAGCTCTCAGTGCGCCTCAGGTGAAGTTTCTTCTGTTGCACTTTTCCTTTCATTCGCCGAGGCGACGTTATTGAAGTCTTACTCTTCTCGTCTTGGTGAGACTCAGCTTCCTGGACATATTGCTTCCTTTTAGATATTGGGTGATATTTTAATTTCAGGTGTATTCGGTTTGTTTTCAGAGTGATCATAATTATAAATTGTAATTTCTTGCATTTGTTCCGTCTAAGTAATAATAATAATAATAATAATAATAATAATAATAATAATAATAATAATAATAATAATAATAATAATAATAATAAATCCCTCCTTGTGTTATTTTCCACTCACTGATTCTCTTTTTACATTTTAAATGATAATAACAACAACTAATGATGCGGTATAAAATACTCAATACTCAACATTCTTTATTTATTCCATTCTCTCAAATACCAATTATAACCATAAATTTAAAACTTGACTTCCTCTGTTTATCCCCCCCTCTATCTGATACTAATAAAGAAAAATTACCTGAGTTTATACCCACAGATCTTTAAAGCTCCCCTAGTCTTTGTCTTACCACCTACAGTAATGTTATATACCTAAATTTTTCTGGTACGGTAAGCTAATAATGATGTAAAGAACTGAGAGAGAGAGAGAGAGAGAGAGAGAGAGAGAGAGAGAGAGAGAGAGAGAGAGAGAGAGAGAGAGAGAAAGGCGAGCAAGGCTTCTGGGCACGTTCAGCACAGATGCACCCACATACACAGTTATTTTTAGCCACCGAGCTGAAAGTGATGCTAAAAATAACATGAATATAAAAGGCAAGGGAACAGAAGAGGCTTACGTTCCTTAAAAAATCTGGCGAAGCGATCCTAATAAAGATCTCAGCTTATGAGAATGAGAATATCGTTAATTCATCTTTAGGAACTTATCCCGAAAAGGAGAAATTTTATTCCATAAAAAATGGGAGAACAAATTAGGCTTGCTAACTGGTGCTAAGGGTTTTCGGTGGTCTAAATAAGCCTCATTTCTTGATATATGAAAAACACATCTTTAATAAGGTTCTTATACAGTATATAAAGACTTTCTCCAAAGAATATCTGTTGTTTTTACGCACTTTGTTATTTTATTTTCTTGCATATGTACGTTGCAATGCATTTCCCGGTTTTTGATAGTAAAATATTTGTTCCTTCCAAATATTGCATAGCAGAGACAGGTTACCATTTAGCCAAATTTTCTTATTTTAGAGTATATCTGGCTTTCTTATTTCTCCTTATCTCTTTCAGAGAGCGCCATTTTCTTCTTATTTTGTGAGCGATGAATGTTTTTACGGATACATGAAACTCATCAGGGAATGACCGCTGCAAAAAATTCGCTGGCATCAAAGGGGAAAGATAAGCGGCGCGAGGGAAGCTCAATGAAGAAACTAGAATTTTCCTTCCTCGTATCTCTTAGTGAGGGACATACATTTTCTGCCCTTTACTTGATTAAGTAACTGATTCTTCAGTAGGCTACGCTCAATTTACAAATAAATTCAGTGGATATAACAATCCCCGAGTGATGATTTATATTTAAGACAGGCGGAAATGGCTATGTCAGTATACTGAATAGAAATGTCACATTCATCATAGATATCCCTTATTCAGTCCCTGACATGAGTTATAAAATGTTTCTTTTGAATCACATTCGCCAAGGATTCCAAGTTTCCTAGGGTGTCAAGATGTTAACAGTTTTGCTCTGCCATCCTAAGATTTATGTGCTGTTATTCCAAATTAATACTAATACTAATAATAATAATAATAATAATAATAATAATATGAAGGGAGTAGACCCTCTTTAAACAGGTCTTATTAAAAAGGATGGCTGTATTATGCAATTTATCTTATATAGTGTCTTTTCTATCCTCCTTATGATTCGCTTTTCAGGCTCAGCGATGTTAGTCAGTAACTGGCCGATATTCATGTTGGAAAGGACAGTGCGGAATATTGGAAGTCTTTTATTACAATATTCAATCAGAAATCGTTCGTCTGGGTTCAGGTTCTATTGTAAAACCGTCGATATGTTTCGACCAGCTCGTTGGTCATCCTCTGGACGTGGTTGCAGGAGGTCTGAAGAAACGATGTGCTCAGGTTGGTATTTATAGGGAGGTCATGATCGGTGCTGAATTATGATTGGCTGCCCGGGCATGTATCGGGCGGAGCCTTCCATCAAGTTCTGTTTTCGTCTTGCGTGCGAGCGGCGTTTGTAGTTGAGGATGAAGAGAAGAATTTCGATCCTCGGATGCCGAATTTTGATTTGCTCGTACGCTATCGCTCGGTGCATGTCTCCTGGCTGCCGTGGGGAGGAGAAAGGTTTCTTGCGTAATGTTGAGTGTTGGTTTCTCCTTCCCAATGTGCAATTTCCAAGAGGCGTAGGCGGCGGTGGTCGGTAATTTGGTCAATCACTTCGATGTTCGTGATTATGTCTTTTCTTGCTATCCTCTGGTTATGGACGGTCCTGGCATGATTAAAGATAGCCCCTCTTGGGCGTGGCAGGATATCCTTTTGGAGAAACGCATGGTGGTCATACCGATGTAGGAACCGAGGCATCCTCGGACGGGGTATACCGGTACTCATGCCCCGTCCGAGGATGCCTGATCGGTATGACCACCATGCGTTTCTCCAAAAGGATTTCCTGCCACGCCCAAGAGGGGGCTATAATCATGCCAGGACCGTCCATAACCAGAGGATAGCAAGAAAAGACATAATCACGAACATCGAAGTGATTGACCAAATTACCGACCACCGCCGCCTACGCCTCTTGGAAGCATTGCACATTGGGAAGGAGAAACCAACACTCAACATTACGCAAGAAACCTTTCTCCTCCCCACGGCAGCCAGGAGACATGCACCGAGCGATCCCCATGCGTACGAGCAAATCAAAATTCGGCATCCGAGGATCGAAATTCTTCTCTTCATCCTCAGCACTACAACGCCGCTCGCACGCAAGACGAAAACAGAACTTGGATGGGAAGGCTCCGCCCGAGGGTACATTTGCCCCGCAGCCAATCATAATTCAGCACCGATCATGACCTCCCTATAAATACCAACCCGAGCACATCGTTTCTTCAGACCTCCCTGCAACCACGTCCAGAGGATGACCAACGAGCTGGTCGAAACATGTCGACGGTACCTAACAATAGAACCTGAACCCAGACGAACGATTTCTGATTGAATATTGTAATAAAAGACTTCCAATATTCCGCACTGTCTTTTTCCAACATGAATATCGGCCAGTTACTGACTAACATCGCTGAGCCTGAAAAGCGAATCATAAG
The DNA here is from genome assembly GCF_040412425.1 of Macrobrachium rosenbergii. NCBI lineage: Eukaryota > Metazoa > Arthropoda > Malacostraca > Decapoda > Palaemonidae > Macrobrachium > Macrobrachium rosenbergii. The sequence continues at coordinate 59,524,487 of NC_089791.1, forward strand.
GAGGATAGGAAAGACACTATATAAGATAAATTCGCATAATACAGCCATCCTTTTTAATTAATAATAATAATAATAATGATTATTATTATTATCATTATTATTATTATTATTATTATTATTATTATTATTATTATTATTATATGGGCGCCGTGGCAGAGTGGTTTAGTTCATCGATGGACTGGCTAAGCAACATTGGGGCTGGTCAGTCGTTGGATGGGTGACCGCTGTCGTTTGCGTTGATTCCTTGGGAAAGGATCTTTACCATAATTTATCAGTCTACTCAGCTATAAATGAGTACCTACTCTCGATGGGGTAGGGTCCGGCTATGGGTTAAATAGCAAAACTCAGCAAGGATGGAAAGAAACGAAAGAAGCGACAACGACATAAATGGAACCTCTGGCAACAGAGGAACTTCGCCCTGCAGCCACTTAAGTTAAGTGTACTTTAGTTTAACCAGACCACTGAGCTGATTAACAGCTCTCCTAGGGCTGGCCCGAAGGATTAGACTTATTTTACGTGGCTAAGAACCAATTGGTTATCTAGCAACGGGACCTACAGCTTATTGTGGAATCTGAACCACATTATGCCGAGAAATGAATTTCTATCACCAGAAATAAATTCCTCTAATTCTTCATTGGCCGGCCGGAGACTCGAACGTGGGCCCAGCAGAGTGCTAGTCGAGAATGATATCGACGATATACAATCCAGTCGACGGGGAGGACGGTCAGTTACTTGGAGGTCGTCATCCAGCAACTGACCACGACAACGACAGTAAACAGCAACCAGAGACTGGAGCTACAGAGGCAAACCAGAAGAAGAAATGGACAAGAGAAGAAAATAAGGAATATGGAGATGCTACATCAGAAGCGACCTGACAGAAAGAGGATACAGAAGACTGGTCAGCATCTGGAATGAGAGAAATAACACCCCTCAAACAGAACAGAGGCTGGCAGACCAAGTAAGGAACCTAAAGAAAAAGAACTGGTTCTCCACAACTGAAAGAGAGGAACTGGAAAGAGAAATAACACCCAGCAACGAAGGACAAGAAGAACTGAGAGATGATGACACAGAAAACGACAGGAATGATGAGCTACCAAAAAACGACACACGAGGAAATACCAAAGATGTAACAGAGAGGTCGGAATGCGTGGAAAAGATCAGACAGTGGATAAAGCCAGAAACAGAAAGAACAAAGATCCCCTCCATGAAAGCCTACAACACAAAGAAACTAAGGGAAAAAACAAGTGAAATTAATGAAATAATGAGACTAATCCACACCATCAGTATCACAGAAACAAATAACCTCACATATGCAAGAGCAAGGCTAGTAGTAGAACTCATGGGGATACAAACACCAACACTTCCATCACAACCAACCCAACAGAAACCAAAACAGCAACCGCCTTGGAAAAGGCGCCTGGAAAATAAATCATGGCGATGAGATCTGACTTGATTAAACTGAAAGAGATGGCAGAAAAGAGGCTAAGAAGCAAGAAAACAAAAGAGGAACTGAATGACAAACACAAAGCACGGGAGAAGGGACTAAACAACACAATAGAAGATATAAAACAGAGGTTTAAACAGGAATAAAGGAAACCTACAGAGCAAATTCTTCAGAACCAACCAGAAAAGACTATACAGCCAACGAAGAGGGAAAGACAACCACCAGGAAATTCCTGAAGCCGAACCAAGTAAGAGACTCTGGGAAAACATATGGAGCAATCTGGTATCACACAACAAAAATGCAACATGGCTCCAGGAAATCAAGGCAGAAGAAATGGGGAGAATAAAACAAAAATTCACCGAGATCACGACAGAAACAGTCAGACACCAACTAAAGAAAATACCCAACTGGAAAGCCACAGGTCCCAATGAAGTCCATGGATACTGGCTCAAAAACTTCAAGGCCCTACACCCACGAATAGCAGAACAACTCCAGCATTGTATCACAACCCACCATGCACTCAAATGGATGACCACAGGGAGAACATCCTTAGCACAGAAAGACAAGAACAAGGGAAATATAGCAAGTAACTACAGGCCTATCACCTGCTTACCAATAATGTGGGAGTTACTAATAGGTATTATCAGTGAAAGGCTATGCAGCTACCTAGAGGATACAAACACCATCCCCCACCAACAGAAAGGCTGCAGAAGGAAGTGTAGGGGCACAAAAGACCAGCTCCTAATAGACAAAATGGTAATGAAGAATAGTAAGAGAAGGAGAACCAACCTAAGCATGGCATGGATTGACTACAAGAAAGCCTTCGACATGATGCTGCACACGTGACTAATAGAATTCCTGAAAATATATGGGGCAGAGGAAAACACCATCAGCTTCCTTAAAAATACAATGCACAACTGGAATACAGTACTTACAAGCTCTGGGATAAGACTAGCAGAGGTTAACATCAGGAGAGGGATCTTTCAAGGCTACTCACTGTCCCAACTACTCTTTGTAGTAGCCATGATTCCCATGACAAGAGTACTGCAGAAGATGGATGCTGGGTACCAACTCAAGAAAGGAGGCAACAGAATTAACCATCTGATGTTCATGGACGACAACAAGATGTATGGTAAGAGCATCAAGGAAACAGATACCCTAACCCAGACTGTAAGGATTGTATCTGGGGACATCAGGATGGAGTTTGGAATAGAAAAATGCGCCTTGGTAGCATACAAAAAAAGGCAAAGTAACAAGGACTGAAGGGATAAAGCTACTAGACGGGAATAGCATCAAACACATAGATGAGAAAGGATACAAATACCTGGGAATAACAGAAAGAGAGGATATAAAACACCAAGAGATGAAGGACACGATCAGGAAAGAATTTATGCAGACTCAAGGCGATACTCACATCAAAACTCAACGCTGGAAACATGACAAAAGCCATAAACACATGGGCAGTAACAATAATCAGATACAGAGCAGGAGTAGTGGAGTGGACGAAGGATGAACTCCGCAGCATAGACCAGAAAACTAGAAAACACATGACAATACACAAAGCACTACACCCAAGAGCAAGTGCAGATAGACTATACATAACACGAAAGGAAGCAGGGAGAGGGCTACTAAGCATAGAGGACTGAGTCAACATCGAGAGCAGAGCACTGGGGCAATATCTGAAAACCAGTGAAGACAAGTGGCTAAGGAGTGCATGGAAGAAGGACTGATAAAAGTAGACTAAGACCCAGAAATATACAGACAGGAGAATGAAAAACAGGACAGAGGAATGGCACAACAAACCAACGCACGGACAGTACATGAGACAGACAAAAGAACTGGCCAGCAATGAAACATGGCAATGGCTACGGAGGGGAGAACTCAAGAAGGAAACAGAAGGAATGCTAACAGCAGCACAAGATCAGGCCCTAAGAAACAGATATGTCCAAAGAACAATAGATGGAAATAACATCTCACCCATATGCAGGAAGTGCAATATGAAAGCCAAGACCACAAGCCACATCGCAAGCGAATGTCCGGTGCTTGCACAGAACCAGTTCAAAAAGAGGCATGATTCAGTATCAAAAGCCCTCCACTGGAGCCTGTGCAAGAAACACCAGCTAGCTTGCAGTAATAAGTGGTACGAACACCAACCTGAGGGAGTGATAGAAAATGATCATGCAAAGATCCTCTGGGACTATGGTATCAGAATAGATAGGCCAATACGTGCCAATAGACCAGACGTGACGTTGATTGACAAAATCAAGAAGAAAGTATTACTCATTGATGTCCCAATACCATGGGACACCAGAGTAGATGAGAAAGAAAGAGAAAAAACTGATAAGTATCAAGACCTGAAAATCGAAATAAGAAGGATATGGAATATGCCAGTAAAATTGTACCCATAATCATAGGAATACTAGGCACGGTCCCAAGATCCCTGAAAAGGAATCTGGAAAAACTAGATGCCGAAGTAGCTCCAGGACTCATGCAGAAAAGTGTGCTACCAGAAACAGCGCACATATTGAGAAAAGTGATGGACTCCTAGGGACGCAGGACGCAACCCGGAACCCCACACTATAAAAACCAGCCAGTCGAATACGATAACTGTGATAGACAAAAATAAAAATAGATTAAATAAATAAATAAAGAAAAATAATAATAGCAATTAAAAAAAATATGAGGAAATCTGTTGTCCAGGCACTGAAGGTTACTGGTTCTGGAAACAATTTAACCTTGTCACACCAATGAACTGGCAGGTAAAATTCATAAATTGTCAAAACTGGAGAAGTACTAACAATTATGCTGGGGAGATCTACACCAATATTAATAAGGAAAGAATACTGCAACGTTGCCGTTGGTGTTACCACTGTGGCAGTTTTCACTTCTTTAAGAGGATACTCCTCAATAGCTAGACAGAGAGTCGTTACGCACCGTATATTCATTACTTAAATTCGAGTAACAAAGAAGCCAAATAAACACTCTTTTGATCGAATTACGCGTCTTTCTCTGTACGTGTCTATGAACAGATGACCTTTGAGCGGGCTACAAAAATTTCTAGTCTTCTAATTATTGTGTACCAAAAATTAATTCCAGTCCTGAGAAATCCAATACTTGAGCAGGGAGGGAAGATGTTTAGTTTATTTGATTTCGTAGATATAAGACATTCACCAGATGTAGAAAAAACGTTGTTCGCTTCATAATCCTAATTGCACCTTTTATTTTACAGAATAGTTCTTAAAATGATACTGTTGTTGTAAGGGTGGTTTAAAACTTTAAATGAGCAAGAAGAGAATGTCAGAGCAATATCCCGTTTAAATAACCAGAGCGCCAGCATTGATGATACTGAGAATCTTAATTTTATTCTTATATTTTTCTCGCAGTTATTCGCAGGAAAAAGTGTAAATGAACCCCTGTATTCACAATAACATCAAAACACAAGATTCAAAGACACTGGTGTCGTGCATAAGAAAGATGAATAAATATTTCCTCTAACAACTTAAAATACTACGAGAATACGGAAAGTCTGAATATTTCATAAGGAAACAGAACAATTAAGGGAGTACGATAATTTGAATTGACTACCTTCCCATCTGTATTCTTAACACTTAAAGGTTAAAATGAGAGAGAAGAAGAAAGCAAAGTCTATCCTGTAGTGTACACTTTCTCTGTACGCTGCAGATGTGTTCAAGAAAATGAAATTGTTTGATTCTTCATTTTTGAAAATGTTATTCTTGTGGTATTTTCTGGCATACAGAAAAAAATCTGTGCGCGCACACACACACACACACACACACACACACACACACACACACACACACACACACACACATATATATATATATATATATATATATATATATATATATATATATATATATATATATATATATATATATATATATATATATATATATATATATATATATATATATATATATATATATATATATATATATATATATATCTGTTATGACATTAACAAGATTATATACTTTACCTACCTGCAAAGATTGGTAGACGTGACTGACGCAGATCATCTTTCTCTCTCTCTCTCCCAGACACTCTCATTCGTGCCTTCTCTCTCTCAACCCCACTCTCTCTCTCTCTTCTTTAAACCAACCACTAAAATATGGATATAAAACAGAAGAAACCCACCCTACAAAAACAGAGTTTATTATGCAAAACTAACAATCAGACAAGTAAATGAAATTATGCATAATAGATAATTAATCCCAATTAAACTTTATTCCAAAGGAACAAACTGAACCACTGTAAGGATACATAATGTGGGAATTAACTCCCGCTTCCCACAAAGTCTCCAAGTCTAACAACACTTAGTTAAAAAGTCTGTTAGTAACACCCCAATGTCTTTCTGTCACAGTTCCTTTTTAAATGATCACTTCCCACTCTGGATATGTTACGCGCATGTCTGTGCAGATGCGTGACTGTCTCAATTTATCCATGGTTCCACTTGAAACATTCTGCTGAAGAAAGGACCCATCTCCATTAAAAACCAAAGTTTGCCCAGTTTACAAACACACAGCAACACACGAGATAAATATTAAATAATGACAAAGGAGTAATCACTAAAATAATCAGGTCTGTAAAGGTTAGTGATTTTTCTAAGTTTCTATTCACTCTCCAGTGAATGGGAACTCCATTTCCCAGTGTGTCCTAAGCTCGTCCTTCAGCTATCGTTTTTCAAAACCGAATGCCTCCCCTTTCACAAGAACGGATTGAGCCAAGCAATTTTCACAATGCACGTGTGAACATACATCTCCATTTAACACACCCAGAAATCCGACTAGAACCGGACCTCAGGCTTCTAGAACAATCTATGCTGATGCTAACCCCTACTTCATGTGTCACATTATCCGGGCACTTTCCGAACAATGTTCAGGTCACAGGGGGTCAATGCTGAATTGCATAGAATGCACCTGGCAATGCTGTGACAAGTGCAATCTCATCAAACACCCACGTTCTTCCACTTGCGAAACTGCTGAACCTTGCAAGAATTCATATGTCGTAAACACTTCTGAACCCATTAAAGTACATGTGTATATATATATACAAGTATATATAAATATATATAATTTTTTTCCTTCCCCTTCATTTCGTTATTTTCTAGAATTTGTACAAAATAAGGACACTGTTGTCAGTCTCACTGACTTTTTATATTAAAGACTTGATGACTGCGTTGACTGTAGGGGAAACACTGGAAAAATGAAGGTGAGGTGCTATTGGCCTGTTGACAGAATGGAAAAACATGAGCTAAAATGGTCGCTAGGTAATATATACCATATATGTTGAGATGAACATGTAGTGGAAACATGATGAACTTCCAGCTAGATATGAAGGAAGAAAGAAAAAAAGGGGAATTTTATGGCCCACAAGGATATTGGTTAGAATGAGATTGAAGTTAATAGTCTTATACAAGATAAGACTCGTCTCAGTCTGTAATAATTCTGGTCAGAAATTATTTGCTACAAAGAGAATATTCCGAAGAATATATTTTAGTTGCTTCAATCAGTTTCACTCGTCTTCATATATTTGCTATAGAGCATCATCCCAATAAGTTCGTGATTTATTTATGGTACTTAAGTATTCTGAAGACAAAGTTTGGCGCGCGAGATTTGGCTTTACGTTGAGAATTTGAAGTTGATAAACTTGTTCTCTGAAATTAGACTGGGCTCTTCATCGTCTACAGTTCCATTCGCAAATATTCCCCTCATTGATATAACAAATATTTTCCTATCTCGCTAATTCGTTCAAATTATAGTTTATGACTTATGACAGGCAAGTGCATTAACATTCGATAAAACATAAAATATTCAGTATAAGATATATGACACGAATTCTGAAACCGTAAACAGAAAAACATATTTTTTTCTTTTAGCATGTAAATGATTACTTTCTTAATATTCAATTAGGGCTACTTACTGCCTTCAGTGAGATACCCAAAATTTATTCATATCATCATCATATGATTTGGACTTTATTTGGGCGATACTTTGGGGTTCACGTAATATTGGTATCCTTAATTGCTTTCTTTATAATTGTACATTTTTAAACGCTGTCAGTGCCGTATACTTCAAGATAAAATAGAAAATTTTATCAAGTATCCAGTACAGAATAAGGTTGAAACGGGGCAGTGATCTCAGTGGTACATTAAAAATATTATTGTTCTTTTATACGCTGCAAACCAACAGTAGCATAAATAACATATTGCTTTACGAATATACTCGTATAAGGCAATAAAAATATCACAACACTTCTTAAAGACCGGACAAAAAAAAAGTTAAAATAACAGCTCTTCAAAGCAAAATCATATAGAATAGAATATATAAAGACAGAAGAAAATGAGCAATGGCGATATCGATTCATTAAGAGAATTATAAAGTTAGGCAAATGAGGAAAGAGCCACAAAATTACAAAGGCAAACAGGGGAAGACCACAGGCTTGCTTAGTAACACGTAAAACTAAATTTTACTGTTATTTATCTTATTGCTTTCGCAGAATTGCTTAATTTGCCACCTTAAAGTATTTAGTTCTGTTTGAATTAATAGCATGACCTACAATGTTGAATAACATTTCGAATTATTTCCATAAACATTGTAAATTTTCTTATCAGTCTGTTCATCTATCATAAAATAAATGAGTTGCAGCTGGAAAATGCGCAGCAGTCTTTGTTACAAGAAAATACACATATGACTTAAAATCTAACAAAGGTTCTTTGACTTCTGAACAGAGACGCTGATAAAGGAATATCAACATGTAGTGATAGAAATTTAGTATTTAATGTTTAATAAGTATCCTTAGCTGGCTTCATCACTGGAAGCATTCTGTTTTTACCAAAATGGTTCTTTTCCAGTACAAAACTGGAAAGTTTTCTATGCAGTGGTCTAAATCAAGGAGTAGTGTTGTAGTGAAATTATTCTATTCTTTATTTCGGTGGATCTTATGTAATCCTACCTTATAGTAGATTTTCGTATAAAAAAAAGATTTCATGTGATTTCAAAAAAATCATATAAACTTGATATTTACCATATTGCAGTTTGTCTACGAAACATTGAATCTCAGAGCTCGATTCTATCTGGAACAGTTTTTAATTTGATTCATTGGGAGGTATTCATAAAAATGAAGGATATCCTTGTAAGCATAAGGTAGAAGTACAAGGTAATTCTCTGAAGCAAAAGGTAGAAGTATAAGCAAATCTTTCTTTCCATATTCATAATGATTACCTTTTACTTGCGAGGATATCCTCCAAGCAGAAGTAAAAGGTTGACTCGTGTTTCGGGAGCGCTTAGAAGAAATGAACCAATTCTACAGCGAAGCGAGAGTGAAGCAACTCATGAGCAGTCATGTAGTAGTCTCACTGATGTTCAACCATTGCCGCCAAAGAAGAAATTAGCGACAGAGAAGTATGAAACAGATGAAACTAGAAAAATGACAACTAAAGAACTCCAACGCTTAGTACTTTTGCAGCAGTATAAAACGAGTGTAGTGCAACAACAATACTACGAAAAGAAGTTGGAAATGATGCAGCAGCCTGAGAAATCAACACCAAAAACTGTTTCTGACGGAAATCAAACGTATTTTATGTTGTAAAAATAAAACTTCATCAAAAGGTGTTATTTGAGTTAATTTTTTTTAGTTTAAACAGAAAAAACTGTTATTTGAGTTGTTTTTTTAGTTTAAACAGAACAAAACTGTTATTTGAGTTTTTTTAGTTTAAACAGAAAAAACTGTTATTTGAGTTAATTTTTTTTTAGTTTAAACAGAAAATGTTATTTCATTTTCCAAAAATGTGACTTCATTAATTTCATAAATAGTGATTTTGGTTAAGAAATGCCTTGTAAGTTGTAACATTATTTTTAATTATTAAAGTTGTATATTACAATGCTCAAGTTGTTCCTGATTTCCTGTCCCTGTTGGCGAAGAGCTAGTTCATCACGATTGTTGTCATCACGATTGTTGTCATGGTTTTCTTCATCTTCTTCTGGTATCTCTTCAGCTGGCTCGAAGTCAGGATCACCTAAAGTTTTTGCAATGTTATGGAGCACGACACAGCTAACGATTATTTTCGGTACATTTTCCAACTTCACGCGACAAACGTATTGTAAGATAGGAAATCGACGTTTCAGTTGGCCAAAGCATCGTTCAATTATTACTCTCTCTTTTTTGAAAAGCTTGTTATATTTTACCTCAGCAGGGGATGTAGGATTTCGATATGGAGTCATGAGACATGGCTCTATCCCATATCCGTCATCACCAAGTAGCACAGCATTAGCTTTAGTTCTTAATTGTAAACACACTTGTGAATTTCTCCATATCCTTGAGTCGTGCACGGATCCAGGCCAACTAACATCAACACTAGTGAACATTTCTTTGGCATCACAAGTGGCTTGAACATTCAGAGTAGACTTGCCTTTTCGATTAATGTACTAATCTCCATGCAGCTTTGGTTTCAGTATCCCCACGTGCGTACAATCGATGACACCAATAGCTGTCGGAAACTTATACTTCCTTTGCCATAACTGTTTTGCCTCTACTATTTCTCTGTTGGTAGTTGGAAACTTTATCCATTCATTCGCATGAGCAATTATGCTATCAACTACTGTATTCACAGTCCGTGATACCGTTGCTTGGCTAACACCAAGTTCTTGACCGATACCTTTTTGATAGCCAGGATCACTGAGGTCACGCAAACATAGCCTATCTTCATTCTATGGAAAGATGACAAAGTGCCTCCCCGAGTTTCTTCATTGGTGCCTAAAAATCTGTCCACAAGCCACTGTACATTTTGTTCTTCAAAACGGAATAACATCTTGAAATCACGATCAAGTGTGGGTAAACGGGGCATGTATTGTTTAACATGCCTCACATCCACAAAATCTGCCATCGTGCTGAGAATCGGACAGAACAACCTTTCTCTTCGAACTGTAGTCTGCTACTGACCAGACTCAGCTTTTTCGAAGCATATGCTCTTTATATGAAGTAAAAGGTCTTCTTTATGTATAACCATTTACTTTTATGTGATTATAAGGATATGCTTTTGCTCTAAAAGTAGAAGCTTTTGCTTGAAATTTTTATGAATACAAGTAGAAGGATTTCCTTCATATTTTGCAAGTATAAGCATATCCTTTTCTTTATGAATACCGCCCATTGTGAAACGTAATTCTCCTGAACTGGTGAAACTAGTGGATACTGATAAAACTAAACGGTATACGAAAATTGTGTAAAGCAAGGCTGTCAAAGATCATTGAATTTCTCTTCATTTTATGCGGTTTTATCGTATGTCTGTCTATCACTCTTCGCTTTTTTTTCTTTATTACTCATACTTTCACTCTCACTGCTTCTTCATCTAACCTACTTTATCCGCCACAGTATTTCTTTCGTGCAGCCAACAATATCCCGTAAGCCCCGACAATTTCACCTTGAACCAAAACTGTACTAGGCACTCTAAACTTACGTAGAATTCACGGTCAAACAGAGGGGAAAAAATAGTTGTAAAAACACTTGCACTATCTATGCAAGATTCGTAGCAACGTTTCATGAACCCAGTCACGCTTTACCGGTCCCGTGCAATTGGATTATTTTCTGACCTCGACATTGGTTCGAGCGTTCACTTTACTATACTACAATTGTCCTTCTGAATGCGTTGCTGCGTTTGGTGTCTTTGTTTTTTTCTTTTTTTACATTTTTTGGCGAGGGGTGAGGTAATTTAGACTTTCTATTTGTTTTCTCTGTGTGGAGTCATGTTCTCTGGATTTTTTTTTTTTTTTTTTTTTGGTAGGAGAACTGCTGTTATGGACGCTTTTAGATTGCTTCTGCCGTAATTTTACAAATGTTTTTAATGGATTCGTTTTCGATCTGTGTAATAAATTACTGTAGTATTATCGCGATCATCTATTTAATCATCTGTTTTTAACTGTGAGTTACTTAGCTGTGGACGGTTTTGGATTATGTTAGTGTAATGTTATGGAATAGTTGACTTCTTTATCGCGGGTTTTTTCAGATTGCTGAAGATTATAATGCTGTTACAAATAAAATCTATTCATAATATGAATACGCATTTCAGCTGCAACAAGAAATTTATAGCATTAATGCAAACATCTTCAAGACTCTGATTCAAAACTGATGTAAAATTTCCTGGTTAATTCGAAACTCGCTCACTTCAGTGGTTGCACTCATTAATTAAAGATTGCCCATTTGGCTGCATAAAAACATTGATTACCGAAATGGAATGAAAAAATAAGAAACCTTTCAATGATATGATGACGCTCAATTTAATAGCTTTCATCTCAAAATATAGTCATTAAACTCTGAAGTATTTCTTCTTTCATTCCTCAAAATGATTAGGCTTGGAAAATATAAGTCTCATGCAAAAACTGAGGGCATTAATAACTTTATAACTAAGCTATATGCAACGCAAGAAGAAGAAGAAGAAGAAGAAGAAGAAGAAGAAGAAGAAGAAGAAGAAGAAGAGAGAGAGAGAGAGAGAGAGAGAGAGAGAGAGAGAGAGAGAGAGAGAGAGAGAGAGAGAGAGAGAGACTATTATCAACTTCAACAGCTCATAGTATCAATGTGAAACTAAAGAGGAAGACGGGCCATTGTAACCTTCAAACAGAAACCAGCCTTATCTCTGTGTCCAGATACTGTATCTTTATTTCCACCATTAGCTCCTGCAAAGCCATCTATCAGCCTCCACCAACATAAAGTAGAAACTCGTTTGGAGAGCGCCTAAGCTTTTACTAAAATGGAAATGCAAGCATATAATACAAAGGATTCTCGAGCCTTATTTTGTTCTGTTATTATGCATTAACAAAGAAGAAGCTATTAAAGATGTTGCATCGCTCCATCAAACTAAGGAAAAAAAAAAACACACAAAACTGGATATGAAAAAATCAAGGATTTACGTTTAAACCCAAGAAATATGAATTTTGATTCTGTAGATTTTCCAGTTTAGCCCTTTGTGGAATATACTAAAAATCTGAGCCAGCATCTTACCACAAAGCGCCCCAAAGCTTTAATGAGAACTTACTGGAAAAGTTCGAGAATTTGGCCTGAAAAGTTTCTGGGAAAACTCGAAATTAAGACGCCAAGCTCTCATGCTTGTCATGGCTTTCAAGGTAATAACATCAGAATAAAACTGCTAAACAACGGTAATATATCTATCAAGAGATGAGAAAACCTGAAATTGGAATAGAGAGAGAGAGAGAGAGAGAGAGAGAGAGAGAGAGAGAGAGAGAGAGAGAGAGAGAGAGAGGCACGGGTGTAACAGAAAATCTAGCTTTCAGTAGTTTTCAGTTTTGCTGCTTAACAAATGTCACCAGTCAGTTCCAAAGATCAGTAGAAATACAATGTTTAAGTCAGGTTTATATGCATTCCTCAAACTTCAACACTGGATTGAGAACATTTTTCCGAGTCTCCTCTGAAAGTTTTGAGAATCAATACTGATACAAAGATAAGGCATAGCGACTCCAATGCTCAATAACTAAAAGGTTTATGGGAAAGGATCACTTGAGTCATCAAGCAATAGCTGCGTAGAATTACACAAGACGCATTTTCATATATGAGAAATTTTCAAGAAGCCAAAATAATTTATCATTAAGTGTATCAACGTCATTTCCATTATCAGTTGGTTAAAAAGATTTTAGTAACGTGAATGGCGTTTTTTTTTTAATTTACATTATATATTGAGAAGACACAAGTAATAGAAATATATGTTCAACGATAAAAGTAGGTGTGATGAAAGGAAGGGTAGTTTGACAAAAACCTGAAATGTGTATTTAAAAGTAAATTTACGAAAAAGGAATAAGGACGACTGGACAAATGAAATACATATATATATAATAAATTTAAATGAATAAAAATAAATTCATATAAATAAGTATAAAAAGAAACATATAAATGACATACTCATATAGATAAATAAATAAAGAGAATAAATAACAGATAAACAAGTAAATTATGTAAAAGAATATTTACATAAAAAAATTAAAATAAACTGTTGGCTCATGTCAGAAGCCTGTACTGCAGTCAATAAAGGTCTTTGTTAGGATCATGACTACTCCTTACCAATACCATCCGCTTTTCCTGAACAAATATACACAATACCATCATCTACTTTATCTTTCCTAAACCCATTGCAGCTCAATTCATAGACAGCTAAGATGTTCACCTTATAAATGTACCTTTAGTATTTGTAAGTATGGAGATTCTTAGCACCACATTGTGACTGACTGTGGACCTCTCATAAATTGAGCCTATCCATTTATGTGGCAGAATCCACAGAGGAATCATTTGCTAAAAACACTAAAGATAGCATTTCCTTATAGCGCTGAATTCTTAGCTGACAAATGCCAATGACTGCCTTTTGTTGTCTTTTAGTTTTTATGGTCATTCTCCAGGCACCCAGGGTCGAAGGCTAAGACTCAGAACAATGAACGCTGTCCACAATCCCACTGTCAATGATTTCTGGTCCCCTCCATGTGAATGACCACAATTTTCGACTGTGGATCTAGCCTTTACCTAAAGAAGTGGAAGCCCATCAGGCGGCAGGTGCTCGGACCTGGAGCTCGAGGCTCTAATCCAGGCACAAATAGTTGGACAATCAGGATATAGTGTTCGTTAAAGCAAAGGGAAACAATGCCTCATAAATGTAGAAATAAAAAAAATAGGTACATTTAAGAAATATAAATAAGTGATTAAAAAACAAGTAAAACAGAGTAACATAAAAAATAAACTGATAATAAATAGACACACACACATATATCACATATATATATAAATATATATATATATATATATATATATATATATTATATATATATATATATATATATATATATATATATATATATATATATATATATATATATATATATATATATATATATATGTATAACTGAATCACGAAAATATGGAACTATATGAATATATAAATAAAGATAAAATCCACGAAGGAAACGGAAACGCTGGAGTGCTGCGAGGCCTTTTGACACTACGTCCTTTACTAAGCAGACTGAAGAAATATAAAAGTAAGTTTACAAAGAAAGCTCATATAAATGACAGATGGGGATTATGAAGGAAACATATGTACCTGGAACCCAACACAATTGAAGAATTAGTAGAACTGCCAAAACAGGGTTATATTTTTAAGAGGTTTTACAAAGGATTAGGATCAACCGTTCAGTAGCAGGTACAGGACATTTAAAAGATTATACAGGGTCGTGACTGACCACCTAAAAAATTTTTTTTAGTACAACAAAATAATTCTCTCTTTTTTTTGTAAACAATAATAACTTTTTGCAAGATGAACATTTTTACAAATAAAAAAATATATTAATCATACGGATACATAGAAAATATATATCAAGTAACTAACTTGTAATTAAGTCAGTGATTTTATCTTTTAGGTCATTCTAGAACATTTTTCTAATACAGGGGTCCAAATAATACATGCCAGGGCTAATATTAAAATTACAACTAGAAGTAAGCTGGATAATAGCGGACTCCAATAGATTTCTTGAAGAGAAAATCTTTCGATCTAACAATCACTGAACTTTCAGTCAATTTATCCTGTGAGTTTTCACTTAAATGAATGAATATAGCATTGGATGCTTGTCAGTTTTGACTGAATACTTATGTTGCTTAATACGTACATCTAAATCTTTGGTAGATTGGCCAATATAAAAGAGGGCAGTCCAAACATGGAATTTTATATATTATGTTGTTGTTTTCTTTAGGGCTATTTTTATTAACATTCTTTTGAGTGTGTTACTATAAGAAAAAACGAGGTTTACATTAAAAGGTTTTAACAATGATTTTATGTTTTCAAAACCACTAAAATGAGGCAAGCTAAGAATGTTCTTAGGAGTTTCTTTCTTCATGTTACTTTCACTATAAAACTTTTTATGGGCTTTGTTATAACAAATATCTAGTATATGTGAAGGATAACATAGGGACAGATTTATGTTATCCTTTACATATACTAGATATTTGTTATAACAAAGCCCACAAAAAGTTTTATAGTGAAAGTAACATGAAGAAAGAAACCCCTAAGAACATTCTTAGCTTGCCTTACTTTAGTGGTTTTGAAAACATAAAATCATTGTTAAAACCTTTTAATGTAAACCTAGTTTTTTCTTATAACACACTCAAAAGAATGTCAATAAAAAATAGCCCTAAAGAAAACAACAACATAATATATAATATTCCATGTTTGGACTGCCCCTCTTTTTATATTGGCCAATCTACCAAAGATTTAGATGTACGTATTAAGCAACATAAGTATTCAGTCAAAACTGGACAAGCATCCAATGCTATATTCATCCATTTAAGTGAAAACTTTCACAGGATAAATTGGACTGAAAGTTCAGTGATTGCCAGATCGAAAGATTTCTCTTCAAGAAATCTATTGGAGTCCGCTATTATCCAGCTTACTTCCAGTTGTAATTTTAATCTTAGCCCTGGCATGTATTATTTGGACCCCTGTATGAGAAAAATGTTCAAGAATGACCTAAAAGATAAAATCACTGACTTACTTACAAGTTAGTTACTTGATATATATGTTCTATGTATCCATATGATTAATATAATTTTTTATTTGTAAAGATGTTCATCTTGCAAAAAATTATTACTGTTTACAAAAAAAAGAGAATTATTTTGTTGTACCAAAAAAATTTTTTTCGGTGGTCAGTCACGACACTGTATAATCTTTTAATTGTCCTGTCCCTGCTTCTGAACGGTTGATCCTATTCCTTTGTAAAACCTCTTAAATATTTAACCCTGTTTTGGCAGTTCTACTAATTCTTCAATTGCGTTGGATTCCAGGTACATATGTTTCCTTTATAATCCCCATATGTCATTTATATGAGCTTCTGTAAACTTACTTTTATATTGCTTCAGTCTGCTAAGCAAAGGGCGTAGTGTCGAAAGGCCTCGCAGCACTCCAGTGTTTCCGTTTCCTTCGTGGATTTTATCTTTATATATACTGTATACATAATATAAAGTAATAAAAAATGTAAGAAAATGTATATACATATTCATATATATATATATATATATATATATATATATATATATATATATATATATATATATATATATATATATGTGTGTGTGTGTGTGTGTGTATACACACACACCCACACACACACACACACACACACACACACACACACACACATATATATATATATATATATATATATATATATATATATATATATATATATATATATATATATATATATATTATCAAAAGGATTTTGCAATATTTTTCCACATCGCTTCACTAAACAGATAACAAACTGAACTTCTTAACAGAGGGAGTATTAAGAATTCAGAATTGTGACACATTGGGCATGTCATACGTACTAGGTTACAGCTCTTTTGTATTTTAATAGAGCAGGGTGGTAGAAAATAGTGCCAATGGTGATACAGCAACAGATTTAGCATGAAAACTCTTATTATCCCCATAAATCAAAATCAACCTCCGGCCACCTCAATATATGACTATTTCCGAGATATATGACACTTTTCAAAAATGATAGCAGATTTGCTCTATAATTTAAATATTTCCATTCCACAACCCTGCAAAAACTGCATACTGTACATATAAAGATTGTGAATTTATATTTTGGTATTCTTACTGTCACAAAGAGATCAGTCGAATCCACCTTTACAACATGGCCAACATTTTTATTAAGTGGAGCTGCAGAGAGCTGTACAGCTAAGCCCAGAGTTGTGGCACCTGCACCTGCTATGGCATTCCTTCCTACATCCACACTTGGCAAGATTCTGCTACCGCTGGCAAATCTGTCCACTATGGAAGCCAGGCACCATCAATCTGTTGCCATCCCTTGTATCTTGAACGGGCATTGCTTGACGGCATACTAAAGACTGGCTCCAAATGTCCCGTGCTTGAAAAGCAGCTCTCTTGCAATGCTCTCTAAGAGCAGCCCATGTAGGGGGAATGCAATAATAACCTTTTTGCTTTCTTGTAAAGAGATCAAGTCTAGACTCATTTACATCTTTATATGTACTGCTTCTGTTGTAAATTAGCACCACAAACTCTTCAGTGATTTGTAAGTCTTCATCTTCTACAGATTCTGGTGTTGAATTTAGTTTGGAGAAGGTGGGTGTGACACTCTGAAACACAGTCCATGACTGCCATGCAGACTTCTTCCCTTTCCGTGAAAGGCAGACACAGTGTCACGCCCACTAAATGCATGGGAAAAGGAACGGCTGAGGCTTCATGGTTGCTGCAATTTTATGAATAAGTATCCACCCCATGTCCTTTTCTTTTCCAAATTTAATCCATAGTTTGTCCAAACCAATTTCTTCCTTGCTAGATACTGCTATGTCAAAAACGTCAGTGTCTGAACTGCATATGATTGCACTTTAGATGTCTTCACGCTTTGCAGCATATGTAGCATGCAGAAATATTCCAGCATCTGCTTCTTTGTGAGTGCAGGCTTGTTGGTCAGCACTGTCCTTTTCAGCTTTGCTACAAAGAGCAGCACCCCCTTTGTATCATCTGCTTGAGATGAAACTCTTCTGTCTGCAAAACATGCATATGGTTTATTTATGTTTAGGTCATTCCTGAGGATGTTGGCCCAACTGGCGTAAGCTTTTGCAGTGTTGATTACTCTGTAGCAAACTCCTGTGCTTCTTTTTTTGTCTTGTTTGCATTTTCATATGGTCTCCCCTATATTTGTCGAATATGTGTGTTTGTTTGTATTTCTGTATGTGATCCTGTATCTTGGACAGGAATTAATTTTTTGCGAAAGACTCAAATGTTGACCACTTTGGTGGTCTCAGAGCAGTTACAAGAGATGTACCATCCATTATGATGACATCAGCGGCAGGTTCTTTGTCATGGATGCCTGAAGCCTGCTGTTATAATAGAGGCAGCAACCGTGACTTGGTGCCGTGATATATCTGCTCATTCTGTATCAGTGATGATAGGGAATTTTGATTTTCGTGTTGAAAGAATGCATTTAAGTCATATTGTCTGTTCTGGCATAATATAAAGATTTGTCGGAGTCGATTACAGTCATCCTTTATGGTTTGCATTGACTGCACTTGTGACTGAACAGTTAAATTTTGTTCTTGTTCTACTGGCTTATAGACTCTCCTTGGTGTCTAGAGACTCAATAAAATTTGTGAATTGGGCATTTCTAAGGCTCTTCACAGATCTCAAGGATTTACTACTTTGCTGCTGTCTATAATTACATGACGGTCTAGCACAATCAGATCCAATGAATCTTCCTACAAAGGGTCGCCCATTTCTTTGGTTACTCTTCTTAGATTCTCAACCATTTCAAGAAACCTTTTCTACTCACTTTCAGTGTCATCATGATACTTCCACTAAGGTTTTGGACCAGCATCACCTCTAGTCTCAAACTCATCAATCAGGCGGCTTACTTCAGGACCAGCCACTATCCACCTTCGGAGAGCATCTGTATCTTCAAATAGCATTATCCTGTTCATGTACCTGCTCTATTGCCACTGAGGAAACCGGCCAAGTGGTTTTCTGAACATCAAAATCCCCCTTTTGTGAACTCAACATATTTGTCCTTTTGGAGAGCATATATGCCTCTCAAATGAATTGAAAGCCGTTTGGAATGATGTGAATGGTCAAGAGCAAAGAAACAAACAAGGAATGAGTTCCTGCAGAACATCTTTGTACAAGTTGAAATTTGACTTGAGATATGACCTGTAGAAATTGAAAACTAAAAGTTCAAACTGAAGCACAAGATTCCAAAAGCATGGACTCTCTCTGACTCTCATTTTCTGATCTAGCTTTCAAAACTTAGCTCACTTTCTTCTTTTGTTTCCTGGGTTTGTGCCATATATGTGGCTTTGCACAGCTAATATAAACTGCAAGCTGACCTGCTGGGATAGACAGTTCTCTTCATGTGTGAAGCGAAGATAAAAGAATCTGCTGATCCAGGAGTTATTTCTGCTTCTGCAAGAGCACCAGTCCAACCACTGCCTTTCAAGGGATCACCAAGAATTTTGAATGCTACCCTTTCTAATGCAGCCCTCCAAACATGATAAACATATCACCATACTGCAAAAGCCATTCCCATTGGATTCGCTTGGCAATTGCAAGTAGTGGCTGAGCAGCTGCTAGAACTGGGATTTGGCCAGGACTGAGAAACTGTGTGGTTGCTCTGTCAATATCCATGGCATGTGTGATTACTGCAAATTGAATGAGCTGACTCTTGAAAACGAGGCAACATTGATGACAAGCTTGCTTCAAAGGGTGCATATTGCTTATGAGAAGCAGGATGTGCTGCCCAATATATTGACACAGTATTTTTACCCTTGTCCAACAGACTGACTTTCTCAAGCCATTCATAGTCAAGAGAAATGTGTTTAGATACCACAATTTGTTGGTGTCCTACACTTCCCCTGGATGAAGGGAGGGAATGTTCACGTTTAAAGTAAGTGGGTGGTACATTTGTGTAATATTCAGGCGGAGAAGGTGCTCTTTTTTTACTTTGTTCCACTTTGGATGATTTGGGCCAAGTTTCTGACCTCACCCTTGTTATCGTTGCTTGGATGCTGAAACAAAGACATGCCTTTCCCATGGAGGGATGTTTGTGCTTCTGTGTCACTTGGATCACAGCACAAGTTGTACAGAGACCTTTTCTTAATGTTGTGGGATGAACTACTTTCTCCACAGCCCTTGCTACAAGTGCCTCTTCCAACCCTTTTGCCAGTTCCAGAGGCCAATCATAGTTGATGCTAATTCCATGTTGATGAAGTGTATCAATTAACTAATGTTTTCTGTTTTTTTCCAATGACCAGGCGACCAAGGTATATTGAAATAGAAGTTCTCTTGACTTGGAATGTCTGGTAACTGTTGAAGACGCTGGAGTCTTCTGACGGTTGAAGTACAAAAGTTCTGCTAAAGCTAGATCAGTAGATGATGATCCATATTTAAGTTGGGATTTTATACCCCCATCGTTTTGCAGCACACTTACAATTCCTTCGAATTTGGTGGCACAGATTTTCTTCTAGTGTCTGCTATTAGGGTCCCATCGAATTCTGTCCCATGTTCACGCATCTGGTTCCTCAATACCTTAGTTGTTTTAGCCACGATTAGTGCACAATTTTAGTCACCTGCTGTGGCTAGGCTTCTCCTACTTTCCCCCCTGTAGGCAAGCCAAATCTCTCTTTCCTATTTGAAGGCCTACAGTTCTGGGATAAGGGCCAGTATCTGTTCTTTCAACCGTGTTCAGTGCACAAAGGAAGAATCAACATTTAGCTGGCCCAGTCTTTGTTTGTATATAAATCATAAAGTTCTACCATCATGAAACAGCAGTACCCATCTGTAATTACCTGCTTCTCTTGTATGTACATCACAAGCTCAGCAAAAGCATAGTTATATGCACAGTTTTCTGGGAATTCAGCCAGGCTCTTTACCTATTGCACACGCCTATCAGACAAGATGGGTGATACGTAAGGTCCTGGGAAGAATATCTGCAGCACTAAGCCTGGCCAAACGTTCCTCATCCAGCAAGTTGATGGCACATCATTGCAGCTTTTCATGCAAAGGGAATATCATGGTCACTCGTAAACCTTAAATCTGTGCAGGTTTGTCACATATAAAGCAAATCCCTTATTTCTCACCCTTAGATGCCTCTGCATCTTCTTCACCAGCCTTTTGGGTACTACATGTGAATTTAGCAAATGGGGAACCATCTTCTTGTGTCTTACCCAATGATTTCCTTTTCCTTTTAAATTTTGTGATTTTGAAATTGAGCATACATGATTCATGTAATTTAGCTTTGTTCATTTTAAAACACTTTTGTCAAGCCTTTTGGGATCAAATGATATATGCACTGCATTTAAATCGTAAAATTCAGGAACGTTTGCAGCAAGGGTAACATAGCCAGCACCTGATAAATCCACTAGACTTTCATGTGTGCCCTCCTGGCACTAGTGACAAAGGTTCTAGTTAGTCTTACTATCTCCCTCTAGGAAGGGCTTCGATTTCCAAGATCGTGCTGCCATTGCTATTGTTCTGTAGGCCGAGGGTTCACCCTTTTACCATTTACACAACATATTTGCACTTTCAGATATAGGTTACAACTAGGGTCAGATATGTTATAATCCTTCCCCTAGCCAGATCATTCATCCAATGCTATTTAATTCCTGCATGATCTGTACACCTTCCAGAGGACTGTAGCCCTATCTACTTTGGCTCTGCTCTTTCACACTGGCACATCCTGTCAGTTCAGGTGCGGCTGTTTAACTTTGAACTAGGACTAGCTAAACAGTATTTGGAAAACTAATGACAAATGTCTACCATTAGTTAGCATCGAACCCCATGCAGAGTCTCACAACTATTGTTTTAACCAGTGTGCTCCGGTAGTGCACCGATATTACACTTTTACATTGTTACATTGAGGTAATTACCCATCCTTTTTAAATGAGGATGAAAATGAGTTAAGAATGGCTTAATTCATTTCTGACTTACAAAAATAAACCGGTCAAGCTGAAGAAACCTCAGATCCTTGAATTACCTGACCTTTTACCTCGTATAGGAACTTAAATACAAACATTTGGATTTTTGACGGCCATTTTGAATAGAGCGACAGTCATCTTGGATGTTTCTAGGCAACAAAATTACGTACCTCAGTACTTAAAGGCTTGCTTTCAGTATTTTAACATAAACTGAGAGTGATTTAGGAATTCCAGAGTGATTAAGCAATTAAATGTCATTATTTATATAACCACAGGAAGCCATTTTGAAATCCTGCTGGCCATCTAGGAAAATAGCAAAATTCTGTATTGCCGGAGGTTGATTATAATAAAAAGCCAGAAAGAATTGCCGTGCCGAAAATTATGCTTGGATCTGCATTTACACATTTTTCTATTATTTTGCAGTTACCCGCTCCACTATTTTACTAGTAGTAGTGAAAGCATCAAATACAGTAATTTACCTGTGCTAATTAGCTCACAAGATAATGTCTTTATTATATTATTAATTTCTGAAATAATTGTCGTGATGTATTTTTTTGGTATGCAGATTTCGTGGCCTAACAAAAGAGAAAAGATTGAAGAAGCACATTAGCGCATTCCTTTCATCTGGCCAATAAGTCCATTATGGCATGACTCATTGGGATACGAAGTGACTTACGTATAAGAGATGCTTAAAGGAAAATATCTGTGAAAGTGCATTGTTTCTCTTTTGCTGTCACTGAGGCGCAATTCAATTTATGAGGAAATATAATTTCATGTCTTTTTCCTATATGCATATTCCAGATTATCATCCTTTCTCTTGCTCTAATGCGTCTCAGGCCTCATTATGACCCGGCGAGCTTCCATTAGACAGCTAAGGGTTGAGCAACATTATTTTTTCTTTCTTACTTTCCTTTTATGTTACATGAAAGAGCATCAACACTACGTTTAACCCCCTATTTCAACAGGGCTTGGACCACCTTGAATGAATAAACTCCCATGGCACGCATATTCTGAAGTACCATTGTGTTTCTTTGGGCCGTGAAATTGCACAGGTATGTTTTTTGAGTGGTGGGAGTTTAGTGATGAGGCTAATAAAACGTTAAACAGAACAGATGTAACCGTTAATTTAAATTTCATACTTGAAGTATTCAGATTATAACAGACTACAGGATTTGGTGCAGAAAATCTGGTTCTTCCTGCCATTGCCCATGCTATTATGAAAGAAGAAAAATTACTATAACGGTGGATTGACAGAAAAAAATGAGGAACTGGAAGGGGACGTGAAAATATCGTGGTATTCGACAGACGATGAGTGAATAATAGCAGGCATGTATACAAGGCAAGATCGATCAAGACAAAGCAAGAGATTTTTTTATATCGCTCACAATAAAGTAAGGAGCAATAGATAATTATATTTTGCATCCAAGAAAATCTACGAAAAATGTAAAGTTTTTCTGTAGTAAGAAACGAAATAAGGCGCACTAATGAAAAACGATAGGATATGAAAATGCAAAGCAGTTTTCGTGTAGAACATTTACTCCTACTACGTTTCACATCGGCAGTTACTATATACACACGCTAAAAAAAATCAAACGATACTGAGACTTTCCTGAGCCATCTTCTTATTGCGTCACCTAAGGATTATGACTCAGTAATGACGACTTGAACTTTACGTCTTAGGTATTATTCCACACACCCCCCACCCTTCTCTCTCTCTCTCTCTCTCTCTCTCTCTCTCTCTCTCTCTCGCTTTTGTAGTTTTCACAATGGTCCTGCGTGATTTTCCCTGTTTTACTTGCTCTTATAATGTTCTCTTTAAGCCCTGAGCTCTCATGCAAGCACTTTCAGCCCAGCGAAGGAAAAGAAATAAGTGTCTCGTTCAATAGGTGTGTATCAAAAGATCTTAAAAACTAAGGACATAATCTTACAAAAATGACTCATAACTAATTCTAAAGCCTAAGGTATAAATATCAAGCCAATCGTCGCATCAGTCCCAAAAATAAAATTTTCTATTAAAAGGAAAGGTCCACAAAAACATTCTTCATGTTAACTTGCGCAACGTTGTTAGGGAATAATTTCATACAGGCCTCTCGGTAATGGAAGAGAAGACGACAAAACCGATTTTTATTTACGAAATGACCCAAGGCTCTCTAGTGCTGGCCATTACTATTCACTATAGCTATGGACTGAATGGTTCCGAGTTGTTATGACGGAGTCGACAGCCAGGCTCTTAACCCTCGGGCGCACACTCTTCAGGAAAAGGAGATATCTCTGGAAAGGGGGAATCTCTGGAGACGTATCCCACTCCTTTCTGGGGTTTCTCTTCAAGTTAAACGTAGGTAGGCGATGTCGATGATTTATGAACAGAGGTAAAGAACCCCTTCCCCAATGTACGAATTCCCCGTAATGTAAGATATGGAAAAGGGGTCGACATCGAGTTAAACAGGCATTGGAAGTTACGACCTCTTTGTGTATGTCCTGAAAAACAACGTCTTTCTATAAGAGCGCATATTGGTGTTGTATTGGTCTATCGATATTTGTTTTTACAGTTTTCAGTTGATGTGTTCAGCTTTTCGTGCTTGTTTCGTTGTTTCTGTATTCATGACAAGTTACCATTGATATTCCAGCAACAATCCTAGACAGGAGAAATTTTATAAAAAAATTACAATTCTCATTTACTTGCTGAGTCCAGGCCCTTGCACAGATTCCAATCAATATAGATTATATGCAGAACTTCACACACACACACACACACACACACACACACACACACACACACTGTGAGTGACATGAGAAATGCAGAGAAAAATTTATTTAACACTGTCCAGCTAGTAGAAATATCTGCGATATCTAAAGTAATACATACTGAGATAAATTTTCCAAAGTACCCGGCGTGATTCCCCTACTATTTTGATTTAATGTCATATACTGAATTTTATTTGCTTTAGTAAGTTACTATTTTAAAAGCATGGGCTATTTAATGTGAAATCATAATATTTATTCATTTCAAGTGACCTGCTTCGGTTACATGTTAAGGTGATTTTTTTTCTTATGATACCTTTGTCACTAAACTTGCATGTAAATTATCATCATATATTCCCATGCTTTCTTTGTAATTATTAGCTTTTTTCCACATATTAACTAACTCAAGTGTTCGTCTCAGTATAACAGATGAGTTCTTGCATATATACGATATTTACTCGTAATTTTCTTTAACGAGCAGAAATAAAGAGAGAGAGAGAGAGAGAGAGAGAGAGAGAGAGAGAGAGAGAGAGAGAGAGAGAGAGATTCTGTGCATCAGCAATGAAGGAAAGAGCGTCTCAGACGTCGATCTTTACCACATCAGTTATTCAGTACATCTTCTATCGCTCTCATATCTGTCTCTCTTTGAAAGTCTCTGTGTACACTTTTATCACCGACTTTCATTTCCCTCCCCTTTCATTCATCTCTCCCCTTCGTGTCCCTCTCCCCTCTCCTCCACCCAACCCTGTTTCATATGCCCTTCTTCTGAGATATTTTATCAACTCTCCTTTGCGCATCCAATAAATTGAGATTTAAAGGTAGAGTCAACTCTTTCATCCCAACGACCAACAAAATCATACAGATGGTAAAGTTACGTCCAAGGACATCTGAATTTAATAGGACCTTGGGGATATGTACCAAGGTTATCATGGCATGTCAGTAACGCAATAATGTTTTATATCAGAATATGCACTTGTCGCTAATACAAGAAGCTCACTGCTAATGAGCCCAGTCATGCCATCTTACAACCTTTTCACGATAAGAAAATACACCCTTTATAAACTTTCTACAATGGAAACAATACCAGAAACTTTAAAGGGCGTCGTAGTCTACATTTTTATGGCAGTGTGCTATTAGCAAATGTCAGTTACAAATAAAACATGTAAAAAATACGCCGAAGTTTCTTCGGCGCAATCGAGTTTTCTGTACAACGTATAATGCTGTATGAGCCGCGGTCCTTGAAACTTTCAGCCACGGCCCAGTGGGGGCCTGTCCTATAGCGTTGCCAGACTCACGATCATAACTAACTTTAACCTTAAATAAAATAAAAAGTACCGAAGCTAGAGGGCTGCAATTTGATATGTTTGATGATTGGAGGGTGGATGATCAACATACCAATTTGCAGCCCTCTAGCCTCAGTAGTTTTTAAGATTTGAGGGCGGACAGAAAAAGTGCGGACGGATAGACAAAGCCATCTCAGTTCTCTTTTACAGAAAACAAAAAAATCATATTTCCACTTATTTGTCAAGAAATTTCATGCACATTTATTCATGAATGCTAGGTATTCTCTCTCTCTCTCTCTCTCTCTCTCTCTCTCTCTCTCTCTCTCTCTCTCTCTCTAATCCTCGTGCACAATATAAGAATACATTTGCGAAATAAATGCATAATTTACTTTACTCACTTATTTTAATATACATACAAATACACACACACACATACACAATCTATATATTTACAAATTTTTAATTATATATATATAAATTATATATATATATATATATATATATATATATATATATATAATATATATATATAATCATGAAGCTACAAATGTAGCTTAATATCAAATTCACGCTACTTCGGGAATATCCCCGATGGGGAATTATCACCAAAGGAGAATTTATAAGTGATAAATGGATCGGTACTGCCGGGTCTCGATCCCTCGACAAATGTTACATTCCAGCGACTCCATTCGACGGTCTACCCACTGAACCATCAAAAGAGGTATAAGTTACTGCCGGGTCTGCTGTACTTGTTTAACAGTCGAGAGCGGGGAAATTATGCTTAGCTTCAGCATTAACCCACCTCCACCATGATAGCTCATTGGTACATATTCCCGAAGTAGCGTGAATTTGATATTAAGCGACATTTGTAGCTTCATGATTGTATATAAAGCATGGTGTGATAAAAATTTCATAATAAGAGCTGTGTGTTCCAAACGTACCAATGAGCTATCATGGTGGAGGTGGGTTAATGCCAAAGCTAAGTATAATTTCCCCGCTCTCGACTGGTAAACAAGTACAGCAGACTCGGCATTAACTCATACCTCTCTTGATGGCTCAGTGCGTAGACCGTCGACTGGAGTCCCTGGAAGGTCGAGGGATTGAGACCCAGCAGTACCGATCCATTTGTCACTTATAAATTCCCGTTTGGTGATAATTCCCAATCGGAGATATTCCCGAAGTAGAGTGAATTTGATATTAAGCGACATTTGTAACTTCATGATTGTATATCAATCACAGCGTGATAAAAATTTCATATATATATATATATATATATATATATATATATATATATATATATATATATATATATATTATATATATATATATATATATATATATATATATCCGTATATATACCTTTGCCCACTAAAGACCCAAGAATAGGCAAGCTAAATATTTCGATTTTGTTTCATCACAGAAGACTAAAAATGTAGATACAGGTGTCAAGTGACTGGTATGTAAAGGTTGTAAGCGGGTGGAAAGCAACCATTTAGAACCTATGTTTGCGTTATGATGCTATCATAAACTGAGGTCAAAATGTTGAATGAATTAACTCTCTTAAAATTTAAACCTATTATGCTTTGCAGAATGTTCGCTGTACAGACTTGAGCTTCTAAAGACCAAAGAGAACTCACTCCAGTATGTTATGATTGGAATCTTCCATATGTAAGGGAATTCCTGCACTTTTCTGATTATATCTCTGTTGTATTCCCATAATGTAGAGCAACCTGTTCCTGACAAATGCCCGTACTATTTTCGTGCTTCTTTAAATGCTGGATTCACTGCGGTTCTCTTTTAAAGGTACTCTAAGTCGCAAACTTACGTTGGAAGGACGAATTGGTTTTGAGATCTGAGGCGATGAGTAACATTTATGATTGCTGCAATAGCAGGGAGCTTTTTGCTTTTATGTAAATAAAATTTCGTTGGCATCCTTGTAGAGCACATCATATTCGAATTTTGATGCCCTTTTCCATAATTAATGCGGGATGTAATAACCATATTAGAGGCCAATAGACGACTCAAATTCATTTTGAGTTATGAGCATCCATTTTAAGTGGACAGTTTCCAACAGTCTAAATTTTTACTGAATCACCATCCATGTGGGAATAAAGATAATGGTTTTTCTACAGATGGCAAAAACATGCTTCACCTGGTCTCTCACGATCAAACCAGCCAGATAAGGACAATTTACCACCATTTAAGAATTTAATTGATGCTAGGAACAATTTCAGCGAGTCTGCTTAAAATACAATAAAATCTTCCCCGATATTACCCTAGAAAGAGGAGATATTTAACTTACCTAGCCAGGTAATGTTTTACTGTCTAAGTGGTGGCAGATCACCAGTTTCAAAATATCCTGTGCACAGATCCTATGGTGGAAAGGTGCAGGACTATCCAACTAACAGCCAATTTTTTTTATTGATCAAGCAAATAAGCACCCAACTGTTGTGAAGATAAAGCTATATATTTTATAATACTGGTTTTTTTCCTCACATGAAGATAAAAAGGCCTGTTAATTTCTATAAAAAATTTGTTGTGAAACGTTTCAAGTTATTGAAATTCCCAGTTTTAAGAAGAGAAGAGAGAGAGAGAGAGAGAGAGAGAGAGAGAGAGAGAGAGAGAGAGAGAGAGAGAGAGAGAGAGAGAGCTTACAATTTATGATTTTTGTAAATAGGAATTTAAAGAGTTAAGGTAATTTGTAAGTAAGTAATGGTAACCCAAGCACGTTTTAGTTCCTAATGAAAGTGTCAGCTATAAATAAAGGACTAATTTTCTTAAGAAATAAGAAGAATGGGAGAAATAAATACAGCAGGGGAAGAAAAGTAGCTTAGAAGAAAAAATCGAAACAACCTACAAAATGGGTAGATGATTCGATCCTTTTACACCTTGAACTTAGACTCCACACAGTTATTAAAGACCGAAATATAGGAACGAAATAGTAAAGAATTTACTTATTGACACAAACTTCATTCGTTTTTTCTCTTCTTTATCAAATGTTCTCGTTTTGATTGCTCATGGGATTGCTTAGGCAGAATGAAGTAATTCCTTCAATGCTTTTTCAACAACCAATTAGGCTCGATGTAACGCATATTAAATAAAATTAGTTTTTACTTGAGGGCAATGTTTACCTTCAACCATTCCAGTTCTGGGTTTATTTTCGATTCCCATTAATTGGACTCAAAATTTCATTTGGGAGATTTACATTCATTATATCAAAGCTCTGGGATCCACAAAATAAAAAACAAGTAAAAAATGCGCCGAAGCTTCTTCGACGCAATTGAGTTGTCTGTACAGCGTATTATGCTGTATGAAACTCTCAGCCACGGCCCATGAAACTCTCAGCCGCGGCCCACGAAACTTTCAGTCACGGCCCGGTTGTGGCCTGTGTTGTTGGCACCTGTAGCGATGCCATTCACACGATCATGGCTAACTTTAACCATAAATCATATAAAAACTACTAGAGGACTGCAATTTGGTATGTTTGATGATTGGAAGGTGGATGAACAACATACCAATTTGCAGCCTTCTAGCTTCAGTAGTTTTAAGGTCTGAGGGCAGACAGAAAAAGTGCGGACAGGAAAAGTGCGGATGGACAGACAAAGCCATTTCCCATTGTTTTCTTTTGCAGAGAACTAAAAGGGACACCCAGCAGAGACTCCCTCTGCTGAGATTTCACAACAGTGACAATATGGACTTTTCTAAATGGAAGAATTGTAATTATTTTCATTTTTATTGTCATTACTAAATCTGGATGCTTAATCTATAGTGTGGTTTTGCGAGCTTGATTTTGAAATCAGTGACGATTCACAATCGATATGCTGACGTTCATGGCGACGAGTGACCTAATTTTCATCAGTGTCCATCAAAAGTTAATTATCTGGAAGGGGTCACATAATAAATGTTTTTAGCTTACGTACGTATACATATTATGATAATATGTTCCTAACTTCTTATAGAAGTTATATTCACGACCAATGGCAGATGTGGGCCAATATATATTACCCTATCTAATTCTTTGGCAGTAGGAACTAGGAAAAACAATAGTTTCATTATGATTTACAGGCGTAAAGTCAAGTGACTAAAGATTACATGTGGAGTGTTGGAAGATCACAAAAAAAAAGTTGCCTGGCAGCGTGAAGATGGGGACAGAGCGAGTGCAATAATCTATATCGTTGCTAATAAAGGTAACATAAAGCTTTAATAAGTAAGATAAGATTATGATGCGAACGGGTGACGCCAAAAAAATACTCATAAGGGCTTAAAAAACGTGTGCTTATGTTATATAGATATGTTTTGTGTTAGGTAATAACGTATACTTTCTGATTAGCTTTGACTTCACGTTCACTGATGTTGTAAAAGGCCAGGTATGAATAACATTGACTTTCAAATAGATGAAAATAAGTATTCTTTATTCAGGAATCATTATAAATTACTTAAAAGTGCTAGCTTAAAACTAAGTAAATTTACCGTTAAGTAAGCAGTGTTCTGACAGGCGTTAAAGAATGTAAAATAGTAAAGAATCTCCTTAAATAATGTGTAGGAGATGGTACAGTTATAAGTACCGTACTGACAACCCGACAACATGACATATATGCTCAATGCTCCTCCATGTTTTTGAAATCCCCATTAATTAAATTAGATTAAAAATAATAACGCAAAACACATCGACAGGTCTAGAAGAGGTTTGGATTTGGAAATGAAAAATGATAAAATTTTCATTGTACACAGAATTGACTTCTTATCTTCGAATAATCATTACCATGCCAAGAGCAGGATAAAGTAAATATACGTCAAATTTACGGCTTAATTTCTTTAAAGAAAACTAAAAAGAAATATATGAAACATCCAAATATACTAAGAGTATTAATGATGTTTTTCAATTAAGCCAAAATAAATTTATAAAAATGAAACTGTGAAAACACAAGATGCTTAAACGCATAACTTTGAAATAGTGAAATATCTGCAAAAGTTGGAAATAACGGGAACTACATATCAGTTTAATATCTCTAAATCTTTCAGCTCGAAAACATGTCACTGCAAATGGAACACTCGCGTAAAGTTGAAAAGCACAACCAATATAAATAGAGGCAGGCAACCAAAAATACTCTAGGAACATAGGAGCAGAAAAAAAATTTGAGGAATGGATGAAATTGAGTATGTCTGTTTCCTCAGCAGCACCAAAATGCTTCTCTGTTTGAAGCAACCAATTGGAACCGAGCGAAATCTGTTCCAGGAACCATTTGACACCTGCGGCCGTGTCAGCTGGTCAGGCAGAAACCTTCCCAATAAGATTCGTATCTTGACGCGAGGAAGATGGTGTCTTTTAATTCATGCAAGTGTTCCGTAAGGTTTCCATTGGCAATTTTGCCGAAGAAAAACTAGATGGAGGTGGAAGCTAGTAGCGAGAGAGAGAGAGAGAGAGAGAGAGAGAGAGAGAGAGAGAGAGAGAGAGAGAGAGAGAGAGAGGGAATGAATAACCTTTAGAGAAAAGAAAAATTGATAAAGGAAGAGAATTGGCGTGACTTTGGGTAGTATATGAAGAGGAATTGTCCATGATGTGTGAAAAGAAAGAAATATATATGAAAAAAAAAGCTAAATGTTTTAATTCTTGAATATAATTTTTTTGTAAACGCAATAAACAAGATTCGTCTTATGCTTTCAAGGTCACTACGGGCATGAACTTGAAAAAGGGAACATCAAATTGGCAGCCACTTTCCCCTCCGGTTTATAATAATCGGAATTAATTTATGGTACACCGAACTTCGGCGTGATATAAACATTAAACATTAATACATCAATTTATAAATAAACTCATCACCGTTGAATTTAAATTTAGGATAAAGAAGATGGTCCGCTTTCAGGGACAATTATATTTCAATCGTATACAGAAAAAGACTCTGAGACATATTAAAGAGAGAGAGAGAGAGAGAGAGAGAGAGAGAGAGAGAGAGAGAGAGCGTATTCTTAAAAGAAACTAGAATTCCACATTGCGTCTCTATAATTAGTAACGTTCCTTCTACAAGAATAACAGGTACAGAATAACAGCCCACCGTAATTTCCAATAATGAGACGAGGTTCGTATCAAAGGAATCTTGTGATACTGATCCTCATATTTGAAGCTAACAAGCAAGTAAAACCAATATACAAGATTCTGAGTTGAGAAAATTTTTCTTAATACCTGCTTTCTCTCTCTCTCTCTCTCTCTCTCTCTCTCTCTCTCTCTCTCTCTCTCTATATATATATATATATATATATATATATATATATATATATATATATATATATATATATATATATATATACATGTGTGTGTGTTTATACTGTACACATAGCTTTATTTTAGTATTTTTGATTACTACTGAGATCTCTTGAATTAAAATTTGCTGTTTTAGAGTGGAACAGGACATTTACCTCGCTCTTTATTAGTCTATATACAGACACACACATAACTATATATATACGTATGTGTATGTATATATATAAAAATACATATATATATACATATATATGTAACTTTTTTACTAACATCGGGAATGAACCTAGGTTTTTCAGTTGAAAGGCAAGGGGGCTACACCGACTGACCCATACAGGTCATAAAAGAAGTACTCAGGTTCCAAATTCTTTTATAACTTGTGTGGTCAGTTGGAAGCGGCCATACCATTTAATTGAAAGACCTGTTCGATCCAGATGCAAGTCACAATTTATATATATATATGTATATATATATATATATATATATATATATATATATATATATATATATATATATATATATATGTACATACATACATACATACATACATAATATATATATATATATATATATATATATATATATATATATATATATATATATATATATATATATATAGTATACATATGTAAATGTACATGTATATATATATATATATATATATATATATATGTTAAACTCTGACTCGCATCTGGATCGAACCCAGGTCTTTCAATTAAAAGGCAAGGGCGCTTCCAACTGACCACACAAGTCATAAAAGAATTTGGAACCTACTATTTCTTTCATGACCAGTACGGGTCAGTCGGTAGTGCCTTGCCTTCAACTGAAAAACCTAGGTTCAGTCCCGATTTTAGTCAAAAATATATATATATATATATATATATATATATATATATATATATATATATATATATATATATATATATATATATATATATATGTATGTGTGTGTGTGTGTGTGTGTGTGTGTGTGTGTGCGTGTGTGCCTGTATATAGACTAATAGAGAGATAAATGCCCTGTTCAACTCTAAAATAGCAAATTATAATTTAACAGATATCAGAAGCAATCCAAAATACTAAAATAAAATACTGAAGGGGAGTAACTCTAACGGCAGGGCTTGGAAGAAATTGTATTAATTTGTTTTCTATTTTTAAATTATCAATTTCGCCGTTAATTATTAGGTGTCATCACTAAAGCTTCTGCTTTCCAAGATGTATAATGAGGGCCCAGTAAATTATCTTTTTTTCTTTATAAATGTTAATCAAAAGAGTGGCACATGGGCATTTTTTATTGCACCTTTGAGCATCTTAGTACAAAACTTTGAAGTTGCTTATGATCGTATTCGTGAGTGACTTCAGTATTATCAGCAGTAGTTGCAAGATTTTATAACTTGCCAAAGATCACTTGTTTAATAACACCTCAACGCATTTTTCGATTACTTGCAGCGTTTTACGTCGATTATCACCACTCTTTATGCCTAAATGGAAACGTGTTAAGTTGTAATGGTTTGTGGTAAATATTTTGTGCCGCAGTCGAAGATGCCAAGGCAAATAGTTTAGTTTTGTCATAAGTTACAAGCGAAATAAGCAAAATAAGCAGCCTTTTCTGTAGATTCTTTCAGTGAAAAGTTAGCAGCTTATGAGAAAACAAAAGAAATTATAAGAATTATAGGGATTTGTTGGGGAAAGAGTAAAGACAAACAAACCTTATGCAAGATCTGTGCGCCCATACAAGAGAGAGAGAGAGAGAGAGAGAGAGAGAGAGAGAGAGAGAGAGAGAGAGAGAGAGAGAGAGAGAGAGAGAGAGAGAATGGTAGCTTTTGAAGTGCAGAGAGCAATAAAGGTCAATGACAAAGTACATTTTTGGTGAAGACAAAGATAATTCGATTCGAAATACTAAAAGGATACTTCACTTTTTACTAAAAACAGAGGGGCAAATAGATATTTCATCAAGTATGAATATTACCTAGTGGATTTAAAACGGCATATTCATGAGAAATACAGTGTGTTTACTTAGAACAACATTCAGTTCTATTTTTAGGCGAGGAACAAAGTGTGAACCTAATCAGAGGGGAGTGATATTTAATAATGCACTTTGGACGAGAAATACAGCATTCATTAAAGTTTTCGGCTAGATATGTCTGTCGGCTTTTATCATATTTATATATTTGTTTAAATACCCAGCAATATAACCACGGGTATTGTGGGCTTTCCCCACCACTTTCATCTTGAGACCCTTGTACTTCGTCTCATTTATTTTCTAGGTCTCTGTTTTCCTGTCCAACCACTTCAATTGCCTCTTTCCACTTTCTTTAGCGCTGAATGGCTCAAGTTTCTTTAGCGTTTGGCTTTTTAGCTTTAATTCCATGAATTCTTTGCAGCCTATGCAGAAAAGTTTAACACCTCCAAGACGGTCGTCTTGCCAGCTCTCCCCACAATTCTTCTGTGGAAAGCATACCTTCTCGAATTGCTGGTTCAGTGTTTCGTTTTCCCTCTACCGCCAGGCTTTCAAATTCCCTCCGCTTTCTTGACACACGCTTTCCTGCCCTTCGAGAGGCAGATCGCAGCTTGCGTCCCCAGTTTTCGTCAGTTTCTTTTTCGTATTTTGCTCTTTATTCTCCGGACACGTTTGCCTTTGGCAAGATGAGACCAGGACGTTGTGCAAATATGTTAGGTGCGTTGGAAAGGATTGAGTCTCCAAGACAAAAAAAATGACATGCAAAAAGTGTAATATTACTTACTACACAGCGCATTTATGGGACAAGTAATTTAGGGACGAGTTCTCGTAAAAGGCTGGAATTATCAACACCTATCAACGACGATAATGTTATAGAAGCATGATTCAACGATATTCTTCCGTCAAAGATTTCGCCAGCAAGCATGAAGGTTTATCTTATGGTAAAAAATGACGATATACGACTCAGCGGAAACTACAACGGGCATTAGTATTAACAACTTTTTAGTAAAAAGTCTTCAAAAGAATCAAGTCTTGAGAGTAAGGACAACATGGACGGCTAAATGAAACGTATCCTTCAAGAGCTCATTTCCTTTCTTTCTCGCTTGCTTGCTCTGCTGTTGATATCTAAAATTCTTGACAACCATTTCATGATTACTTTTATAACGGAGCAGAGGATACAAAAAAAAAAAACGTCCTACATAATACCGTTTCCTAATCCATAAAAAATCTAAAAACAAATAAATTTTCGTGCAAGCATTTCCTTGGCATTCTGCTATCATTACTAGAAGTCTATATCATTTCACCATGTATGTCCTTGTCGCGATTACTGTTATCACTTACACTGCTTCCTAATAACCAGATATTGCTGATTTTCATTTCCTAATTGCCAGAAGGCCATACAAACAAAAGTGAACATTTATTACCACATAATTACATTGCGCCATAAAAAGAGAAACGTGAAAACATAGGGATTTACCTTCTCTAGATTCACTTTCCGCACGTTATTTATATATAAAAAAGCGGTATCCCCACTAAACTTTCTCTCTCCTTCTTTGCTGCCGGCAAACTCTGTCTACACCACCTTCTTTCTTACTCCTTCTCACCCACTTCCTCCCACCCACAACACAGGAAGCCACTGCACCCAAATCAATACTGCAATAGTGAATGTACTATTTATCGGCAATTACTTTCTAAAATTAGTTTTATCTCGAAGTCTACGATTCAAATGATGCTTCCTGTACTCTATACTCCGGAGTACGTGGACATCGAAATATGGTTCCGCTAATTCTTTAGAATTATTTTAAAAGTCTACGGTCTTTTCCAGCAGATTAAGTTAAGTATACCTTAGTTTAACCAGACCACTGAGCTGACTAACAGCTCTTCTAGGGCTGGCCCGAAGGATTAGACTTATTTTACGTGGCTAAGAACCAATTGGTTATCTAGCAACGGGACCTACAGCTTATTGTGGAATCCGAACCACATTATACCGAGAAATGAATTTGTATCACCAGAAATAAATTCCTCTAATTCTTCATTGGCCGGCCGGGGATTTCCAGTAGATTAGTAACATACCTACGCTTTTAGCAGTTCATCAAACATCATATCTTGCTCCGTTTATTTTTTCTCATAATTCATTCCAGTCTTCAACGTTTCTTTGGTTAGACCTTTCAATTAATTGTTTGTTTTCTTGGCCCTTCCAAATTCTACTCCCTTAGGAGCCCATTCCACCCAGATTTGAACTGTTTTCTATCGTAATCAAATTTCAAGTGTTTATTGCTCTTAGATGACAAATTTTTTTTTAATGACAGTCCGTGACCCATGCGGAAGTCTGCAGTGCGTTCTTAAAGGCTAGCTATACAAAGATTCTTTTGGAAGCTCTTCCCCTAACCTAAAATTTTTGTATCAATATTATTATTTTTTATCTTATCTAAGATTCAAATGTCTCGTGAAGCTATAGCAGTCAAAAATTTGAAATTGTCTTACTTAGCCCCTACACACCTTATATTTTTTTAAGGGGTTTCGCGGAGGTTAAGCATTATTAGATTTTTCATTCTATCCTCTTTAATCAGGAAGAAAACTTACGTACTGTTCTTAACTTCCACCAAGCTTTCATGGAACTAATTTTCAACTTGTTACTCTAGTTGAAAGGAGCAAGATATTAGCTAAGAATGATTTGTCTGTCTTTTCAGTCTGGAAAGATATCTGAAAGTATCTCAGATATCATTACGAATCTACTTCCTGGACAAAAGGCCTTAAAATATTTACTTTTCTGTTTGCTTATGATATTTCATTTGGCAGCCCAAAGTTGAGGTCTGAAGTGTGTAGTAATTCAAAAGTAAAAAAATTTTTTTCGACATTTTGTATGGGTAACTTTATTTCTTTTTTTATTTTTTTCACACAGCTTTTTGGTTATTCATTTCCCGAACATTCTTTCCAAATGAAAAAGTTCTTTATCATGTCTTTTCTTAATACCCTGCATAATTTCCATCATTTACCATGATCTTTAGAATGTGTTTACAACACTATTTTCATCATTTTTTAATATGCAATGGATCTGTTTCCATTTATATTACTGCTCTTATACAGGTATTCTATTCATATAATTTTTCGTACAGTTCTTTTTCTCTCCCCTTCTCTAATAATAAATTCCATCTCCTACTCAAAATCTCTTATTATGATGCCAGCTGTTACATCGAAGTTCACATCTGCATATGGGTCTCTCCATATTAACTTTCCTTAAAACAACAAGGAAATTATCCATATTTTTAAGTAGTTTTTTCCCTGATTCTGGCATTTTAATTCTTGAAATGTGCTTTTGTATACACAGGCATGGCTATTAAGGTGCTCAGGAATTTATTTACTCATCATACATGTAATGTCTATACAGAAGCGCACTTAAATATTTGCACGTTATTTCAAAGATGTTAGCAAGCAAAGGAAAATACCAGTAACATATAATAAACAAAAACTTTAGCTATAGATGGATTCAACAGAAATGCCATTTGGAGACTACTCAGAGTGTTGAGATTACGTGGGTAGCTCACTTTAAATTACTTTAAGTTTTGCATAGTGAAAGCCACTCTTGTGTAAGGGAATTATAAATATTATTACCATTATTGTTATTATTATGCAACATACTTATATATTTATTTGAAACATGTACAAGAATAAAATGGCTGTTTGTGGGAAATGTCTGAGCATAGCAAGATTAGTATAGTGACAAAATGAACGAATATATACGAAAAAAGGAGCATGAAGTCACTATGAATGTTTGCTATTTTGTGTGGATGAGGGGGTCAGTGCTAGGAAAATTCCTTCGTCTCTCACAGAATACCGGCAATCTTCAATACGAACCTTGATAAACCTAAGAACTCCACTCTATAAAGCATATACATGTACACACACACACAGAAACATATATATATATAATATATATATATATATATATATATATATATATATATATATATATATATATATATATATATATATATATATATACACAGTAAAACACGTATAGAAGATTTATTAAAAAGTTGAAACACAAGTAGCATAAGGTCATAACAGAATTCATCTTGAAGAACGTAACGGGAACCCACTACAGCTGAGATCCAGACTTTGCGTGATGCCCTTAAGAAGGTTAGGATGTCTGAGAAATTCCACAATACATTATTGAGATGCTGCTGACTTGTGATGGGACATTTTGTTTGTCCCCAGTCAAGTTGGAGCCAGTTTATTGACACACAGCTTTTGTTATTGTTTACGTCAGGCGATTGCTGGTATCTGCTCTCACCTTCAAGTTGTGTTTGACAGTTGCAGAAATTGCTTTTATTAGTCCCTCTTGATATTACGTGCGATACACATAGTTTTCGCAGAAATTATATAGATGATTTCTGCCATTTTATTTACATTTGGGTAAAACATTTCCATTACGACATTATCTACATATCGTTTCCGAAAGTTACATTATTATAGGTAGCATTGGTTGAACTTCTTTTGCAATGTGCTTCGTTCACTTGGAATGTTTTTTCTTGCCCTGGTGGTTTATCAGAAGAAAGCGAGTGTGCGTGAGTGTCTAGCGTTTATGAGTTATTTCACGAGTAAGGAAAATAACACTGCATCGTGAAGGGTGTTTCAGTCATTTCGCCTTCATCGTTTATGGCCAATAAAACATTGGCGTGAAATTTCTCCTGCTCTCCACCTTCATTGCAGCGTTAGTGTAGTGATGCAACGGGCAGCAGGTATTAGTTTATGTACTTTGACTGTTTTTCCACGTTTCACATTTTTCGCTTCACCTATAAAAAAGGAATTCTTGGGATACAGGACTGTTGAAGTTAGCTTCTCTTAAATATTTAATTTATTAATAATTAAGATAAAACCAGCGGATGAAAAAAATAATATCCTACATCTTATAATGAAGTATTTACAAATTTATAAAAGAGTGCAAAAAATCTATGGTAACGCACTGGTTTTAGTAAAAAGAAAAAATGTAGATCCTTCGGAGTCGATACTGAAATTGGCCCTGAAAGGTAGTTTCCAGCAAATGATATTCTTGAGAACAAAACTACGATTACTGAATTAGAATACCAAGGTGTGGGGCAGCAGGAACTGGCATTCTTTAGACAACCGATTGAATGGTGGTGAGGAGATACATATAGAGCCAATCTTACATAATAGGGAAAGAGTGAAAAGGCGAAAGCACCATAAGGATATTTTAAAAAATCATTTTTCTGTAAATTTTCATCCATGCTTTCCTACAAACCGGTTTAGGAACCATGATAAGGATATTTTCAAGCAGCCTGATATATGCCTATTCTAGCAACAGTGATGTGAAAGATGACACTCTAATTATAGCATGCATTTCCTTCAATCACAGACAGCTTAGCAATGGAATTAATAAAGATCGCAGCTCGCAGTAACTTAATTACTCCCAACGCAAATTCTGAACAGCAACCTAGCCATGTACAATTGTGTTGGACACGAAGAAAATATTTCCGTTGGGTACCCATGCTCACTTGCTTTCCAGAATTATTATTCGGGCACAGAACCTCATCTAACTAAAGAACGTAATTAGGGGCTCTAAAAATACGGGACAGAGTTATAAGGGGATGAATGGAGAATTAAAAATCTATATAATGCCGACGTTATTACTGTTGGTAGCTAACGTCTATTCTGGCAATACTGACAAGATACTAACGTCTATTCTGACAATACTAACAGGATACTCTTGTAACTCTTCAGAAATGCGTGTACAGATTAGACTTTGAGCAATAAGAGCTAAAAGCGAATACTACAGTGATGGAAAAACGAAAGGGATAGAGTACATTGATATTTTAGACATGAAACCTTCCCTGTACCTACAGACGCTATTACCCAAGTGCCCATTTTTCGAGCGTCGGACAAAAGACAAATTATTAATGATATCTCTTTGTCGATGATCTCACACTTCACAAAACATCCTCCATGTTTCGCGGCTGACATTTGAAACTTTTCAGTCTAGTCTGGCGTAATCTTGTTGGAAACTGTTGATGCTGTTTTTCATTATATCTCACGCTTAGGAGCTGAATGAAATTTGATTCTTCACAGCTCTTTCAAAAAAACTGTCTTCCTTTCTTTTTGTTTAATAACCCTTCGGAGCTCTTAGTTGTGTTCGTCAGACTGGAAATGGAAATTCATCCTTTTTATTCAACAGCTCTTTAGAAGCGTGTTCATAGGTTACATAACCGGTTCTGGCAACTTCTTTCTATGACAAGACGGATATGGACTTTAGAGAGTGTTTATTTTCTTTTACTGAAAACCCAGTGTGACATAAGAGTTATGTAACCATTATTAAATAAGAAATCCTTGTCTTCACACCAGTTCTCTTTTACTTTTCATCTTCAAAAGAATTTGAAGAACAAGCGTATTGTTGCGTCCAAAACAAGGTTACTTGGTTACTTTGGCTGCTTGATCTCACAAAGTCCATCAGTAATTTATCTTTTTTTCGTCTCTTTCGTTAACATTGGTGGTATGTTACGAAAGTTCACGCGTTTGGTAAGATTCCGGAAGAGACTTTAACCAATGGAATGACCGGCATGTTTTATGAACAGACTGGATATTTATTAGACGAGTGCGAACTTGAGAATTCCTGAGTGGTTTAATAGAGGTCTGAGAACTCGAAAATTAACTACGTGATTTAACAGAGGACTGGGAAATCGAGATTTACCTGCCTGATTAATAGAGGATTGGGAACCCAAGATTTACCTAAGTTATTTAATCGAGAATTAAGAACCCGAGACTTAACGCCAGACCTATGGATCTTCTGGTATAAATACCGCTTTTCTGTAACCTTTTCTCATTCACTATTTGCCTGAGGAGAGAGACACTTCAGTCTCTGAAATATAGCCTTCATTTTTCATATTTTGCCGTTTCTATGGGCTCCTTATTTTGATATATATATGTGTATATATGTATATATATATATATATATATATATATATATATATATATATATATATATATATATATATATATATATATATATTGAGAGATTACTATGAACAAACTTTAGAAATTAAGTAGAGAATTTCACTTTAAAGAGACAGGTCATTTTCAAACGAAATTATACTATTGGCAATTTATTCAAGTATACAGATAGTGCAACCCAAATGCTGCAGTCACTTTCCATGAAAGTAATGAGTGTTATAACTGCGATGAAAAATATGTGGGAGACGAGGCTCCCAAAAGCGTGATCTTTTAGAACGAATAGGCTAATACAAAACCAACCTAGGAGTGGTATTTGAAACCATGCGGAAAGAATGGCGATTCTCTTCAAAACCTTATTTCTATTTTCTTTATCTTAAATTTGAATACATTTAAGTTTTTCAGAGGTAATATAAAACATGAAAGCAGTAAAAACATGCGATCTATAAAGCCTTTTTTTATTCTGATTTTTGCCTTTTAAATAGGTGTCTGTTGTATTTGTTTATTTTTGCTTACTTCTTTGGAACTTTGCACAATTGCTTTAAATCGGAGCATTAGGGGGATTCTAATTACTGAAATGGTTTATATAATCTTTAGCAGTACATGGAATATTTTGATCGTCTAAGATGCTTACTAAAGGCTTCTTACACAATATTGATACCAATATTTGTTGACAGAAAATTTTGCGTCAAAAAAGGGGAACGTCAAGGAATTTCTTTATGCATTAGTTTAAAATTAAGAGAACTTAAAATAATGTAACATAACTTAGATGTTCAATACAGCTATACTGCATTATTTGCAATAGGCAACAGTAATACTCAGCTTAAAAGAATAACTCAAAGAGGTGTAGTCTACGGTGCAGGTTTTCTTCCTGGACAGACCATTCCAAAGACATCACCATTTCATTATCTAATCTAAAGACTAAAATCAACAAATTCTCTTTGAAATACTTCCACTGTCATGCTACTATTTATACTCTTCAAATACAATCTTACTAGACTGATCAACAAATCACTTTTCGAATGCAATTCATGTCTATTTCATACTAATGTACAATCTTACACATGTAGTCTATTCTACTATGCAATTCCTGTCTCTTTCTCTCTCTCTCTCTCTCTCTTCTCTATCTCTCTCTCTCTCTCTCTCTCTATATATATATATATATATATATATATATATATATATATATATATATATATATATATATATATATATATATATATATATATATATATATATATATATAGTATATATATACATATATATATGTATATATATATATGTGTGTGTGTGTATACATAAGTAGAATTCTTCGCTCCTCTTGGAAGCGTTTGTCACTGCACAGCCTTAGATACAAGTGCAAGAATTATGAAGTAATTAAGATGTCCGGTAGCGGGAAGCGAACCCGCGTCCCATAATCACAATGAGGTCACGCTGCCTTCTCGTGGCCAGGTCGGCAACGTGACCTCGATGTGATTATGGGACGTGAGTTCGTTTCCCTCTACCGGACATCATAATTACTTCATAATTCTTGTACTTGGATCTAAGACTGTGTAATGACAAGCGTATCCAAAAAGCACGAAGAATTCCAGAAGTTAAGAGGGCATTGTGGCAATTACAACTGCATATATATATATATATATATATATATATATATATATATATATATATATATATATATATATATATATATATATATATATATATATATATATATATATAGTCCATTAACTCGTTATTATATGATAGCTCGTAAAAACCTCGCGTTCCTACTACTTTGACAATGATTGAAATGTAAACTGTATCTGGTGATTTTTTCAGTCAATAAAACGTGCCGTTATTTTTCATCGAATGTATGTATTATAATACATACACTCGATGAAAAATAGCCTGAAAATAGCCTGAAAATCTCGTGAACGTCAACATGAATCGAGCACTCCCCGTCTCTCTCTCTCTCTTAGTTTACATATATGAAGCAATGTAGGTACTTATCCATGTTCCTCTTTACCCTACGCATTGTAGTTATCGTAACTTGACTTCATAGTTGAAGGATGTCCTGAAAATGACGAAATACATAATATAACTGAGTCTTTCTTTTAAATCAATGCAATGAGATATTTCGATGGGAAATTATGTTTCAAAGAGACGAAATAATAATAACGAAAATGATGACAAATGATTTAGTTACTGCTTTTACCAACTCTAGCGCCAAGAGCCGGATTGAACTTAATGCAATTTTCTGAACGTTTACCTTGTTATGTGATTACTACACTATATTTAGATAACCGTTCCCTTACTGAAAATAAAGCTTCTACCTATAATTACCAATTCCACATGTAATAAACCTCGGTTAGTTCTTTACTGAGTTTTCCTCATACTGCTGGGTGGACAATTTATCATTCACTCTGATATCTGATATAAACGCCGACGAAAACTTACATAAAATGATAATCATATTTTCTTAGATTTCAGGTGACCGCATGCAATCTTATGCAAGAAGGCAAATATTAATAATCAGCTTTCATGGGCAGACGAAAGTTGCTATTTCAGACGCATCAGTCTTTCACTATACAACTTCAAGTTCACGTCTTTGGTCAGAATTTCAAGTTTGCTCAGTTGCTTAGCGTCCCCAAATTTTGTCCACCATCATTTACGGTTTCAAATTCTCAGACATGTCACCAAATATCGTAGCATTCA
Source organism: Macrobrachium rosenbergii (assembly GCF_040412425.1). Classification (NCBI taxonomy): domain Eukaryota; kingdom Metazoa; phylum Arthropoda; class Malacostraca; order Decapoda; family Palaemonidae; genus Macrobrachium; species Macrobrachium rosenbergii. The sequence goes on from NC_089791.1 coordinate 59,568,322, forward strand.
AGAACCTTATATCTCCTCTACACATTTATCCTACAATTTCAAAATACGCTTAAATTCTTTGAGATTTCTTTAAAACGCTGTAATTTTCCCATCAGTGATTGTTATGGACATCATAAAATAACATTTTTACAATAGTAAAATACTCCAATTAACAGAAATGAAAATAACTTTTTGTCATTTCCATGCCAAATCGTCCATTTACTTCCGAAATTCATCCTCAATACCATTTATGTATCGACTTGTTTTCTTAATTTCCCAGTTACCCAAAATATGTCGCTTACACTTGATTTTAAACTGCATCTTCATTTCATTTGTATCTCATTACAGCATAATTTAAATAGGCATTTCTAATCCCAAACGTCTGGAGTGCGTTGCCCACGTGTGAAGAATACATTTATATGAGGCGGGATGTTGCTTATTTTTTGGAGGTAGTCAAAGCTCTTATGAAGTTAGATCGCCCTTCTTTGTACGAAGCGATATACCATTTCAAAGTATGAGCGCTTCTCTACCCATTACGCCGTCCATTAACTCATCTAAAATTTCTTCATGGAAATGAAACCCTATCAAACTCGTACGCCGACGACTTGTGCTAAGGCTACTTTTACTCCGGCACCGTAGATCTTTTATTTTTATTACACAAACTAAAGCATTCTATTGTCCTCGCTGTCCTTGTTGAGGATACTACTCAACTTTCCTTGTTTTTCCTTTTCTATAATTTCTATTCCACCCTTCTTCAATGCAGGAAAGTTGAGTCCTTCATTCTCTACGATAGTCCTGCAACACTTCTCAGGCCACCAAATTCCATATTTACTCACGAGGCTAAACAATATCTACTTGATGGTAGGTTTTCCTTAACTTCGTGATCACGGTTTCTTTTACCATTCTTCTAAAGGGGATTTCATTAAGGCTAGCACCACTTTTCCTTACCCTGTCTTTCCTATCTACTAAATAGCTATATCAACATTTCCCGCCTCATCAGGCTTTAGGTAAAAAGATTAAAGCTCTAATTATCAAGTTGAATATAAAGAAATTCTAATAGGAAAAAAAAATTAATAAAGAATTTGTCTTAGAAAATGAGAAGCTAGATCTTTAGTTGTAGATAAAAATGTTTGTAAACGGATAGTGATCTGGAGGAGTAATTGACGATTTTAGGAAATTTAAAACAAAAGCTAGTGAGCTAGACAGCTAGACGATCTAACAGAGTTCAAAATATACAAAAGGGTTTGGGAAATGATTGTGATGGAAAACAACCCAACATACTATTATGAATTGGAAACTTGAAGAGTCTGATAAGATCATTGAAATTAAATGGCTCTGGATGAAATTGTATTAGTATATTAAAATTTACGAAAGCACGAAGAATGAGTTACAGCTTGAAGTGTTTAATCGAACTATTTAAGGATGTTAAAGAGGACGAAATGACAACATGAAAGTTTTGCAGGAATCAGAGTTTAGAATTTGAAAAGCTGAAAACACTACTAAATAAAATTTTCCAGAACAAAAACGTCAAAATACTGTAAATAAATGAAAGGTTATAATGTTAATGCCTTACAAGATAAGGTGCAAAGTTTTGGAAGTTTATGAGAAATAAGAAATTTTTTCTTGAAAATGGAATAAGTGAAGAAAAAAGATCGTTCAATACTAGAGAGTTTTATATGCAAAGTGAATTATACACTTGCATAAATTACCACTGGAATTGTTTGGTTACTATTACTTAGGATTTTTTTCTCTATGCTATCTTTCACTGTTTCTCGAGGTCGACTTACAGACTCCCCCCCACCCACCCATTAAGTAAAGACTTTCTTGCATTGCTTTTGGTCTCCATTTGATAAGTTCCTTAACCCTGGAATATCTGTCTTCTAACAGAGGGCATAGAATTATTACAGTTGTATATTGTTGCTCCAAAAACATCTTTTGTTCTCAAGCTTATTGTTGCTTTGTGTTCTAGAACTCTCTTGGTGCGTTCAGTATTGCTTTTAATCTTTACAAGGTTTAGGATATTCAAACTGAACAATTAGTTTTGATTTCACCGACTTTCTATTGATAGTTCTTACATATTGTGGGCGTTTTCCACTACATATGTAAATAAATACTATGTAGTTAGGTATCTTTCTCTTATTATTCATCGCAAGGATCGAGTGCACTTGAATCTGCAATAAATATTCATAACTGAATAAAACTATGTTTTGGTGAACAAATGTTTAACAATAACGGCGAATGCACATAAATCACCTGTATTGAGCTAGTCGTGCTAATTCACTGAGCGCAAACACATTTTAGTTTCATCGCTGAACCGACTTTGAATTTTTTCTTACTAAAAGAAAATAGGCTTTTTCAGTACATCTGCACTGAAACAAAATTTTTCGAGTATCAAGTAAATTTGCCTCTTATTCGTATAATGTATTGATGTTTCTATTATAATGTTGCTTGAATCGTTGATATTATTACACTGGTGAGCTTCGTGCCGTTGGTCATTAAGGGGATGATCTCAGGATCTGCACTGTAGTGATCATTGCCAAGTTTATGCCTAATGCTGTGAGGTCATTGCATAACATTATGTCAGATATTTAACTGAGTGTAACATGATTTAGGATGGATTTGGACTTTTGATCATTTCAGATTTTGGTTTAAACCCTGAATTCTGCTCTGATCAGTTCATTTTCTCAATGTGACTTATCATCACATTGTTAGTTACAAACATAAATTTTTCAATTAGAGTCGCCTGATAGGTATGAATTTATAATAGGAAGGACATAGCTTATTTTTTCTTAATCATTCGAGCAATTGCAACAGAATTTTTAGTAAAATTACTGATCTCTCTCTCTCTCTCATCCTTGGATTTCCTTCATTTTTCAATAGATGTTGGCTCTTCATATGTAGTTTTATTTGATCACATGAATAGGTTGTTCCGCTATTCACCACATTGAAGGATTCAATTCATTTTCTTTCCAATATGTCTTAATTGTCATTGCTAAGTTGTTATCACAAAATAATTAATGCTGAATATTTTTTTTCTAAGTATTGACCCAGTTTTGTTTCTAATAAATTTCTTGCTGGAGTGTTTGTATTCCTTAACCACCAGACCATACATGAAGAACTTATACTGCGATTGTTTAGCCTTTAATGCAGGCCTGAAATAGAAAACCAGAGTAAAAGCTCCCTGAGACAATAGTCACTCACTGTATCTGGAGTTTATAGATATGGTGAAATAAAACATAAGGCTAAAGAGATTGGTATGCGTGCAGTTAATAACTTACATAATCTCTGCATTCAACGGCGTAAACATTTCTTAGTCAGCTGTCATCGAACCGTACTGGGATGTATGGTACCCGACCATACTAAGTATGTCTTGGACATATTTAATATCATCGGTCACTGTCCCTACTAATGTCAAATGCAAAGTTCATTCACTCTGATGGTCCTACACCATCTTCGTAGCAAAAGTGTTTTTATGATCAAATTACTATTCCTATTATCTTTGTTGCTTTTTCCCGAGTTTTCACAAATTCTGCACCCTTCGTCAATGACCTGAATACCAGAATTGCATGAGTCTTTACGGATGTATGTAAAATTAAAAGTTAAGAGCTTGCAAAGGTTTTGTTCAGCTTGAAATGAATGAATGCATTAATGACTTAATTAACTGGAGCTTAATACGCGTGGAGTTTTTAATTAACATTTCAGTCAATATCAGTAACACGCCCATGAATATTTTCCCCGTTTTACTCTAAAGGGAACAAAAGATCTCTGGAGCTGGGCAATATGATACTATGGAACCACGGCACCAAAAATATATCAACACGATGCAACTCCAGCGTTAAGAATTATCTACTGTAAAAGAATTATCTCTTTTTAAACTACTTTTTAATGGATTTTTATTTTACTGACGCTGGCCTTTGATGAAAAGCTCTCGTGTCAGAGTAGAATAAAATTAATAAATTAGCAGCATAAAAGAAGGGATAGTTGAGGACCTAGGAAAAGGTATTTCAGGGAGCCTGTTATTGACTTCCCGTGCTCGCACACGTATCGTGTTTTCTTAAAAGTTAACTTATTCAAATATATTTTAATTAGTAGTAAAGCAGATGGTCTGGCTGATGGGAGAAGAATATATGTACGATAAATAGAAATCATAAAAACAAACTTTTACTTTACAGAAAATTGGAAAATTTCTTCCTACCAATAATATGGAGTCACGGATATCTCTGACAGAACAAACCTTTTCGTTTCCACTTAAATAATTCTATTAATAACACAATGCAAATCAGTCATCCTTACTACTTCATTATCTTTGGCGTGGGAGGAATTGGTCGACCAGAGCTTCGGGATATCTTTGATAGGGTTTCACAAAGAATTTAGTGTGGGAATAAAAGAGATAAAAGGAAGAATTCTAAGATCTGTATACAGCTGTATGCGATAAATTTCAAGGAGCTATGAACGAACTGGTTCAAGAGAGCAAAACGAGAATATAATTGATAAATATCTTGAAAATTTTCACCGAACTTTCCACTTGTCTGATAAAAGCAACTGTTGAATCATAACTTTATTGACGCATCAAATAATACACACACAAACACACACACACACACACACATATATATATATATATAATATATGTTTATATATAATATATTATACATATGTATATGTATACATATATATATATATATATATATATATATATATATATATATATATTATTTACATATACATAAACACACACATATATACATACATATATGTGTGTGTATTATTTGATGCGTCATTAAAGTTAGATATATATATATATATATATATATATATATATATATATATATAAATACACACACACATATATACACACACACACACACACACACATATATATATATATATATATATATATATATATATATATATATATATATATATATATATATATATATATAAAATAGTTAAATGTAGCTGGCTCTTTTCTATAAAAATCTAGTGTTCAACTATTTGCATCAAAGTTGGGCGAAGAAGGTTACATCCGCCCTCTCTTAGCGTATCGTAAATCTTTCTAGGAATGAAATTGAGTCTTTCGAAAAGCGAACGAAAACCAAAGGAGACAAAACAGCACCGAAATAGAATTATCGAGGGAAGTGTCTTACTGAAAATAGCTTAAGTATCTAAAAGGTTTAGCACAGTAAGACGTCCGCAACTTCCATTAGGATGTTATCGTCCTTTGTGAGTTACCTGTATAATGTCATTACCACCCATATTAAAAATTCCCAGGATTTCAGACAGCTCTTGTAAGAGATGTTTTCGATGAAGATAATTCGTTATTCTGTGACTCTCAAAAGAGGTTGGAAGGTAGAAAAAGTCAATACTTTTCTAGGACTTTGTAGACAATAGTTTTGATTTGCATATGATTAAAGATCAGAGCAAAATCTACTTGCTAATCCTAAACTGGGCTCGACAAAACATTGTAGATAGAAATACGTAATGATTCGTATGATGGATCTTTTTATATTACCCTTTCTACTTTTCTGTAAAAGAAAAACTATTGAGATGGCTTTGTCTGCCCGTCCGCACTTTTTCTGTCACCCTTCAGATCTTAAAAACTTAACTGAGGCTAGAGGGCTGCAAATTAGTATGTTGATCATCCACCCTCCAATCATCAAACATACCAAGTTGCAGCCCTCTAGCCTCAGTAGTTTTTATTTTATTTAAGGTTAAGGTTAGCCATGGATCGTGGGTCTGGCAGTGCTTTCTAGAGACGTCACCAATGCACCTTCACTTGACCGCTTCTGGAAAGCAACTGACCGCTGCCCGGTCGTAGCTGAGAGTTTCATACAGCATTATACGCTGTACAGAAAACTCGATTGCGCCGAAGAAACCTGGGCGCATTGTATACTTGTTCTTATTGTGCCACATTTTTCTTGTTATGCTTCAACGGTGATTAATAGATACTAGCGTGTCTCTCTCTTTAAGCTCGCTATTTTTCTTTATATATTAATCATTCGCAATTTTAACTCTTCTGGGCCACAGGTTGATCAACAAAACCAAGAGGCTCATTAATTTTGAATGGGTTATATGAATGAAAAGAGCAGATAAAAGATTTCTGATATGGTCGTTCGTAAATGTCTCTATTTATATTATCTCTTGCAATATGCTGGCATACAGAAATTAATTGCTACAATAGCACTGAGGTCATATAAGCCACCCTTATTTCCCACATGTAGTAAAATCATACCTAATTTACACACGTTTAATCTATGTCACCCGTGAGATTTAATTACACACTCACACGTGTTCTTATACCAATGACAGTTTTAGAATACGTGACTTCGCTCAGCGCAAATACTATGATCCGATGTCATGCTGACGGCATCATGATTGGTCTTGTTGGGTTATGCACAGCAGGTGATTGGAGGAATGCCATGTGACGTCACCAAATTCACGCCCCCGGAGGTCTTTGCGATATGTGGGCGAGAGGCTATCTTCATAAAATTTCGATGATTATTGTACAATTTCTTTCGGTGACTTCCCCCCTTGCGATTTTGTTCATTACCAGTCACCGTGTCATTAACTTCTTTCTAATGGAACACTTAATAAAGTTAAAGTTATAAAAAAACGACGAGAAAGATTTTAAATAAATGAAAGTGGAACGCGGCTGAACGAAACCTACTGAGACTGAACGCGTATAAAGGCAGTTTCCTATCACAGGCACGCCTGGCCTTCCTCACTTGACTCAGCGCTCTCTCATACACATTCTCTCTCCCTTGCGCAAAAGACGGACGGAGAGAAAGGTCTCCTCGACACATCGGAACTTATTCTCTCTCCCTTATCCCCGCTTGTTCTTCTGTCCGCAGAGTGCTTTAGGAATTCTATTTAGGACTGGAATTGTAAACGCGCCTTCTACACGGATTGTTCCATCTGTGTTTCTCGAAACACAGCTGTTCGACGTAGTTTGGCTAAGTCTGCTTCCAGCGAAAGGTAAGATCATAATGATAATTAATTTCATAAGATAAGATTCTGGGTTGGTATTGTTAAAAAAAAATTTTGTTCTCTTTCTGAGACGAAAAGGAAAGCGAATTTTATAGTTTCCTCTGGGGAAGTTTTTCTTCAAGATAGTTGAATGTGGGTTGTAAATACCGTAGGCTTATACAAGGGAAAAGTTTATTTCTCTCACTATGCCGCTCGTATCTTTGGACTGTATTTAGAACAGAGCTTCCATTCTAGTGTCGATTACCTTTTGCTTTAAACGATATATATCACGTTATTTAATCATATTTTATTGAAGGAAAGCGCTCCAGACTGCTAGAGTATACAGTCGTAAAGCCAAATAAATATGTAATTTTTTCCCTCGGGAAAAAAGGAGTTACCTATTAGTAGCGCTCCGGTGCGAAACTCAGTTAACTAATATTTTACATAATTCCTTTCCTTCCATGAGTTTCCTATATCATATTCGCTAGTGGTAAATCAACAGGTTGCTCACAGTTCGTCAGATTAACGGGTGGAAGTCGCTTGTAACTTTCTTAATAGAATGACTATTTTTTACACACAATATATATATATATATATATATATATATATATATATATATATATATATATATATATATATATATATATATATATATATATATATATATATATATATATATATATATATATATATATATATATATATATATATATATATATATAAGTGCAGACATTTCCAAAGATGTGTCATACTAATATATCAATGTGGTCGTCAAACTGTTTAAGTTCACTTTTATTCGTGATTAATATTCAGCTCATACTATGTTGACCTCCGGTTTCTATTTTGACACTTTTAACCTTTTTTAACTGCAGGATTTATCAGATTATTTGTGTACCGTTTCACAACTATTGATTAACAACATTAAATTATAAAAGCTATATATTTTACACTAGCACTGCTCTTATTATCATCACTAATATTATTAATATCATATCTTTCTTTTCCTAAGGTTCTGGGCTAAATTCTTATCGTTGTTTCACCCGAAAGTTTCTCATAGATCAATGCACTGGATTTGAATAAATTTTCTAGGGTATATGAAACAATTTAAACTTACTTAACCAGCTCATCATTATATTTCCAAAGTTCTAACTACACCCATTGATAAGAAGTACATTGAGAGTTTAAGCATATTCTAAAATATTCCCTTCTTTAAAAAATTAAAGTGTAATTTTCTTCTCAGAGAGAGAGAGAGAGAGAGAGAGAGAGAGAGAGAGAGAGAGAGAGAGAGAGAGAGAGAGAGAGAGAGAGAGAGAGATTAATATATATAAACTTAATCAGTATGACCATTAACTTATATATTAAATGTTTTTGAGGATTTGTTGGATTACCAACAAACTGAAGTTTTCTCATTTATTTTTAAAGCGCTACGGCTTTTTTCAACAATATATTTTTTTTTCTTCTTTTGTTTCCTTGGTTTACTCATTACGTTTTTGGAATAACGCTTCATTAGAATGGCTGGGATCACAAAAGATTATACCTGGTACTTTATAATAATAATTTCAGATTGCTTATTATTATCCAGTGAAAAATTCCACCATCGAATTTCCTGATGTAGTGCAGTCAATTCTTTACGTTTTTAGCTCATTATTCTTGACTGAACCTATCAGGAATTTTTATTCTTGGCAGATAAGAGGTCTATAACATCTAAATGAGTCGTTGTCTATAATTCTATGGAAAAAGGTGACAGAAAAATGTAAAAAAAACCTACTTTACATAACATTACATGTAAAGAATTTTAACTATAAAGCACAACAACATGATCACTTTGAGAAACAATAATGTTTCTATTTACATAATACACACATACAGCTGTGCTTCACATGCATATGAGAGAGAGAGAGAGAGAGAGAGAGAGAGAGAGAGAGAGAGAGAGAGAGAGAGAGAGAGAGAGAGAGAGAGAGAGAGAGAGAGAGAGAGAATTATATGTAAACTGTACCACATCGTTAACTCACACAAACATAGAATAATATGTTTTATTAATATTTTATAAAGTGCTAAACATATTAATAAAATAAACTGATATTGGCTGTATCAGCGGTAAAACCACCAAAGGAGCTAATTCTTGTCAGGAGCCTTTAACTTTCTTTCTATTGGATATTCTGCACACATGGAAGGTTATAAGTTTTCCATATGGTAGGAAAAATATTTGGTTCAGGTAGACCGTAGTACGTATTACGAGTGAGTAACACATCTGCTAAAATGGGGAAAATACGAATTTCTAACTGAATGTTCTTGGAAAGTTTCATTTATTCCATGACTATTTAAGACATTTGCATGTGGTGTGACAGATTTGATACATTCAACAATTACATACCTTGCCACTGGGAAAACTTGGCAATCTCGTATATATATGTATAAACTCATATATATACATATATATATAGATAGATAGATAGGTAGATAGATAGATAGATATAATGCCTCTTTAGCTCTTGATGTCTTCACACATTTTTACACACGCTTGTCACTACAAAGTTAGGTCGGTAACGTGACCTCGTTCTGATACTCCGGATGCGGATTCGAAGCCTGCTAAGGCCGTCAGAATGTCTTCATATTCCTCCATTTGGATCTTAGGCTTTGTATATCAAGCGTATCCAAAAATGAGTGAAGAGATCCAGGAGTTAAGAGAGCATTTTGGTTATTGCAATTAAACGCACACATATATAAGGGTGTGTATGTATATGTATGATACAATATTCTACCTTGGATTTTCCCTTTACATGACTATTTTTGAAAATGCGATTAGTAGGAATTTTTCGAATTTGTTTGATCATATATTTTGTAGTTTCCTTTTGAAATCATATAAGAATGATTTATTAAAATAAGTACGAGTCATTTTAATGGGGGTGTCATAACTTAAGTGATCACTGTAATTCTTGGACAGATTTTCCGTATTATTTCAGAGGATATTTTATAATCTAATATTTATATATTGATCTAATACTAATAAATTTTTATGCGCTAAAATTTTTTAAATGACTGCTATGATTTTTATAGACATTATTGTCATGTTATTCCGATTTGCACTTTTCCTAGTCTTGTGGATTTTGTAAATACATAGTTTAAATGAAAAAAAAAAATCTTGGAAGCATTTTATTCTCATTGCCGTTATCATTTCTTTAGTTTTGAATAATATCTGTTCCTGAAAGTGATATGGAAGGTTCAGAACTTTTCCACAAAACACTTCGTTTAAATTAAACCTCCAATTTACTTGTTTGTTTTAGTGTCCTTATTGTATGATAACTGTTTTTTTTATAATGAATAGGCTACATTATTATAAAAAGTACATTTATGATGCAGTTGTTAAATTTCGAGAGAATGCAAATAGGTTATGTAGTAGAATATTGTAATGAATTTTGGAAACGAAGATCAATAGCATTCTTGTCCAAAACAATAAAATCTCCAGCTATCCCAGGATTACTTTCTGCATGGGAATCCGAATAATGGAGCAATGCTGCGAGGGATGCAATCTCATTTCCTGCAAATAATTCATTGAAAGGAATGTGTCTTATCTTTCGAGAATCCAAACCTCAAAAAGAATCCTCTGTTGCATTAAAATAAAGTCATACGATTTCTCTGAACTGCTTTCACAGTGATATATTTTACTAATGGGGCAAAATCACCTCAACTCTAGCTCAAGCCAGTAGTGCCTCGTTACGCTCAATCAAATCCAAATCGATTTTCCCAGTTAAAATTATTATGTTGTACTGAACGCTTCAGCTCGCTATAATGTAGGTATGTTTACTTTTTATTTACATGACACTTTTCTCTTCATTCTTTTCGTTACTATATAGATTATAAAACTATCCATATGATTTACGTTTATACTGAATTGAAATGGCCTTAATTGTTTAAGATATCAATTAAACACCTTTTTTCATGTAAACAGCCAAATTCCATTTTGCATTTAGAAAACCTTTTGAGCCGGTTGTTTTGCGCTTTTTAATTCTATCGCCTGTAGTTCCCATTCTATAGTTTGTTCCAAGTACTTTAGCTGGTTTGAGCAAAAAAGGTCGAGTCTTTATAATTTTTTATATAAAATACTCATAGGCTCTTATTTTGAAATGTCTTCACAAATTTTATATATCACAAAGTGAAAATTGCCCAACTTCTGATACATAGTCAAGCGAAGTAAGACAATAGTTCCACTTCTCAAGGCTCTTATTGGATAACTTTTGTTCGTTCATATCCAGGATTTCTAAGTGGCTCAGATCAAAGTTATTTAGTTTCCTGTTATTGCTGTGTTACGCCATTTCCTTATTTGGGTGAGCAAAAGCATGCAGATAGTAGATTATTCTAGTTTATTTTATAGACAGTTGACTGCCAGTAAACGCCAGACCCGGTAGACTCGTAACACCGCGGTTATGACTGTGGCAGCATCACCCTTGTATAATCAATGAGCTTTGAAGTGGATTGGTCACAATTTGAGTAACGTTCTCCAAAGAGAATCACTGACGGACGAGAAAAGATATGTTGTTATTCGGTGATTATTATTTTAATTATATTTGGATAAGGGACCTTTCTCAAAATATTCTGCTCAATGATAATTATATCAAAAATAAACTAACCCACATGTGTAAAGTGTTTAATGAAATCCATTAAGTATTATTCCCTTCTCTACATTTTTACAGGACACAAGGAAGGGTTCTTGATTTTCATGATGAATTTTTCATTTTTTTTAAATGCTAATAAGCAAAACAATTAGGTATATTATTTTCAAAGAATGACACTCATTACAACAAAAGTACCACTTGTTGAATCAGTAAACAATGTTGTGTTTGTATTGGGGCACGTTCTAAAATTTTTGCAAACTTAATTCTCATTGCAAAGTTCTTAATTTGTGTCAGGTTTTTGCGTTGCTAAAAGAAACAGGACAAGGATAATGGCTTTTCGGCAAGAGAGCAGAGAGAGAGAGAGAGAGAGAGAGAGAGAGAGAGAGAGAGAGAGAGAGAGAGAGAGAGAGAGAGAGAGAGAGAGACAAAATATTGAGAGAAGGGTCGAGTGACCTAATAGTGTCAGGGTGTGTAAGGCACAGAGAAAATTAAGAGAAGTATTATTATAATAGAGCAATGGTGAGAGAAGAGACAAGTGACCTAATATTTGTGTCAGGGTGTGTAGGCACAGAGAGAAATTAAGAGAGAGATTATAGAGAGAGAGAGAGAGAGAGAATATTTGTGTGAGAGAGAGAGAGAGAGAGTAAACGCCGCTACCCAAATAATGATGTCTGATAACGTTAACCGAAGTCACTATAGCATCCGTATCGTTTGAAGTCGCCTCTTAATCCAGGCATCCAGACATAAATGACCTGAAGCCCATTTAACGGCTCATAGATTAAAACTTAATGAAGCTCGTTTGACTTTGCAACAAATATGCCAGGCCCATCAGCTGTTATGTTATCTCTTCAATAATGGGTTGCCAAACACAACATTCCCTTTCTCCTGACATGATTTATTGTTTGTTTGTCTACTGATAGTATTAACTTTCCGATGTTATTGTCTGGCATGGGATGCGATTATAAAATAGTCACGAGGTTTCACGATCTGCCTGTGCTCCATTTTATATTGCAAGGTGTATAATATTTTCACAGATTCATTTACCTACTCATTTCTTGAGGGGTTTTTAGGTTTCATTTTCTAAACTATCTGTGATTCAAATAAAAGATGGATAAGTCTTTCTCCTCTAGATCGAGAACGGGATATGCTGTATATCAGGTCCACAATAATAGAAAAAAAGAGTTAGACTGAAGATGAACCCAGGACAGGGTTCGAAAGCTTTTGTAACTTTTTTATAAAATCAACATCCATTGAATATTATTGTGGGCCTGATATACAAAAGATGGATACTTGTTACTCGACGATGATAACAATAGACCATAATAATAGTTAGGTTACTGTAACAGGGGGATGTCAGTATAACCATGGTTGTTGTTGTTCGTATATATTACAAAGCACGGAAGGTAGACAAGGATGCGGCAGGACTTGAAAAGTTACAAAATTCTCTAGTTGCTGGTGTCAAGTTTGATAATTAAACAATACGTATGTTTCGGTGATATTTCTAATAATAGATTTTCTTAATCGGCAAGAGATTCATTCTGTAGTACAGGAAGCTATTACTTTATTTTTCAAACCCCAAGTAATGTCTAATTACCGTTATGTACTATTGTTTTGGAATCTACTCCCTTGTCAGTATTTCATATGAATTTTTTTTTTTTAAAAACAAATTTTGACCAACTGTAGACTCCTTTATTTACATAAGATTTTATTTTGTAGTTTAAGTCCCCTATATTACTGTTCTCAATATGTTTATGTACGCAAATTATTATCTATAATAATACTTAAGATATAATTGCGTAAGTAATTTACTATGGGTGGCTGTAGTCTATAGTTATTACTAAGATGAGATTCTTCATAAATGAGTACAAGGTACTCCCAAAGTTAAAATTTATTTGAAAAATATTCTTAACCTTTCCATTTTCATCAAACTGTAGGGCTTCCAGATCTCCACTTCTCTCTTATCATTCAAAGAGAACTCGGCACGATTTCTATTGCTGACGTCGTCACATTTCTGTTGATCATTTTCTTAAGTACTTTCCCAGTTCCAAATCAGGTTATGACTACTAATTTCGTATCGGACCTATTAACAACTTAATCTCCTACTCTAACACGGTGCATCAGCGTTGTCTCGACATTCCGTGGCATTTGCAACGCGTTGGTTTTCTGCATAGCTCTTGCTGAATAATATTCCTGTAAATTCTTTATATTGAGTATGTATGTCAAGAATGTATTGTCTATATCAACGTCACAATAACCTTAGCATCACCAAACCATTTACTTTACTTTATCTCTGGCAGCATTAACATTGTCTTTAAAATGTCATCAAGGTTTCCTCATATAACGCTTTATCAACGGCAGCAGAAAACAGGAAGGGAAAGGCTAATTATTCCATAAGCTTCTCCTTTATATTTGATTTTTCTTATCTTGATCTTCCACTCTCTCAGAAACAAACTGGCGTTAGACCCAGTATTTTTCACACTTTACAGGCCCTGGACGGGGTAAGGCACCACGGTGCCTATTCCATGGCCCGTCTCATAAAGTAATAAACCCGTCTATTCGTTATATCTGTCCAATTTACTCATATCTCTTTGAGGGCCTCCCACGTCTCCATTCCGTTTGCTCTGTAGAAGCCATTGAAAGTCCCCAGAACACGCAAAGAACCTTTTCCCATTATCAGCCCCTCTTTCAATTGACTTTCTACTAGTACGTTTTCCCAACATCTATATCTCTCGATAGGATGCTCAGTCATCTCGTTATTGGCTGACTGGAATCCTGTCTTTGGTAATTAAATCTCTTAGAATTCATCTTTAAAAATATGTGGTGTTGCATTGTTGCTGTTACCCATACTTCATTAAGGCTGCTTTGTACGTCTAACGGGTGAGAGGGCCTGTGAAATTGGTTTAAACGTCGGCTAAGGTAAAGATTTAATATCCTTTATCCTAACTAAAATGTATTTTATTCACGTTTATTCCGTAAATCACTCCAAGGCAGGAATGATAGAAAATCAAGAAATATTTAGGGGCGCTTTTTTAATATTTAATAATATGAGACAAGTTAGAGAAATATTCTTATAAGAGTGTTGGAAATAAGAGAAAAACACGAGCTAGTCTGAAGATGACTTCGTGGGTAAAAAGTAGCAAATGTTATTATTTCTACTTAGTCTGTAGAATAAAATACTACTGAATTCTTTTTAAAGGTATGATCCAAATGATCCGAGGAATAATTACACTTCTCTTTTAAAAAAAAAAACAGGTTATAGGTAACAAGGGTCTGTTTGTGCTTAATCTATGCCGCATAATAACAATTTTTTTTTTTACCTATTTGTGAAGGTGGTGTTTACCCTATTATCTGTAGTATATTCACATTTAAAATATAGATTTACAAACATTATTTTATATCTGACTGCATAAGCTCAAGTGGATGTATGTACACGCGGATTTGGTGATTGTTTATTAATAATTATAAATTAAAATGACCTGACGCTGCTGGAATAAATTTATCCTTGAGTGTCAGGAAAAATAAATAGGGCTGAAAAGGCCATGATCAAAAGCCGAAAGTAAAATGATATGCTAACGAAAAATGGTTTACATGGTTTTTGTTGCTGCAGTTCTTTTTAAGACAAATAAGCTTGACAGAACAAAGCCGAGAATTAAAACCAACATTCGTTATTATATGTGCGAAAGGTAATCGTGTCCTCTGAGAATTTTGTGTATTAGTGTGATACCATTAGATTTGCAAAAATCTTACCTTCGATAAGCTACTTAGACGGCAATTGAACAAGTTGTTGGAAATTCCATCTTGTGTGTGTGTGTGCGAGAGAGAGAGAGAGAGAGAGAGAGAGAGAGAGAGAGAGAGAGAGAGAGAGAGAGAGAGAGAGAGAGAAGGATACAAGTTAACGAAAAGCTGTTTAGTGTGAACTTTCAGTGGTGATGGCTGAAAATAGCCACACCTCCCCCACCCACTGTGAGACTCGTACGAATCGATTTTAAACTGATGTTGATAGTGTTAAGGATTGCTGGTATTAATTATCAGGTCAAATGTCATGTTGGTTATAAGGGCCGTTCACCTAAAGACATTTTACAAAGAAAATAGTTCAGAAGTGGATATAAGGAACAAAATTAATGTTGCTTGGTGCAAAGGTAAGTATAAATTTAAAATCAGCTGCTTAAAACCTTCCACTGAAAAGTCATGACTGAAAAAGTGCAACAGCTACTAGGACCATATACAAGTGGAGGAAAATGCCGTTATTTCAATCGAATGGCTTGTCATGGTATGTTCTTGTTATAAACTTGAAAATAAAAGGGAAGTCTCCACAATATTTAATTGGATTGTTGGGAAGATGCATGCAAAGATGATAATAACAAGATTAAAATACAAAAGTTGGATGATGTAGAATCCCGTCTGTTAAAAGTCATTTGCAATAGAAGCTAACCGTCGTGAAGCTACTTCGAAGAGAAGTGACTGATCTGAAATATCAGTAATTCTGTGGAAGGGCAATTCATGGATTAAAAAAAGGGGGGAGGGAATTTTAGAGAGTACAGCTACAAGTCTGTATGAATAAGGGAGGAGGATATGGCCAAAACGTCGAATACTTATGCTGTGGTGGTTTTCACAGGTAATAAATTACTGGTAATGCCGATGAAAGACTTGGACAACGTATGCTTAACGAAAAAGATGTAAATGATTGCTAGCAAATATAAAGCCATGAAGCTTAATTACGGCGATATGTTATTATGACTGATGAAGGAGCTGAAATGATTGTTATGTATTTGAGAATGCATAATTTGGACAATCGTTGAAAGTGTGCAATATGATATACATAAAAGTTTAAACCAGAAGTAGAGCAAGAGCTTTGCAGTATTGCAACACATATGGGGCAAATGAGCTGGCAGGATAAATAGCGCATTGTTTTGAAGTGAGTACTCTTACATATGTAAGTAAATAATTAAAAAAGGTAAAAGTCGCAGTCGCTTACTAAAAACTATCCTAGGGCATGACACTATTTCCTTATGGAGAAGCAAAAAAGTCAACGGCTAAATATGCATTATGCGTTAAAAAGCTAGGGAGGCAAAAAGAAGCGTACTAATGAGAAACTGAAGAGTTCTTAAATGTCAGAAAGGCTCTAATATCAAAATAGAAATAGGTAACTGATATATAGTGGTAATAAAGAGTCAGGTTTGTAGTGAGTTTTATACAAACCTGTTGTACCTCTAATACTGTGAAGCGTTATTGCAGATATTTCATTTTAATAAGTTAAAGGACCACTGGGGTAAAATTTGATGCCCTATATGTTTTGAAGCGATGTAACTTTAAGAACATGTTCATGTGGATATATATATATATATATATATATATATATATATATATATATATATATATATATATATATATATATATATATATATATATATATATATATATTTCTGACTCACATCAGGATCGAACCAGGTCTTTCAACTGAAAGACAAGACCGCTGCCAACCGAGCCTTGACTTGTGTAGGTTGGTTGGTGGCGGTTTTGTCTTTCAATTGAAAGACCTGGGTTCGATCCTCCTGATGTGAGTCAGAAATTTATTTCTGTTCCACACGTAATTGTGTGTTGACTATTTGAAATATATATATATATGTATATATATATATATATATATATATATATATATATATATATATATATATATATACATATATATACACATATATATATGTATATATATATATATATATATATATATATATATATATATATATATATATATATATATATATACACGCAGTATATTGATGTGTGTTTCAGCACCTTGGGTAAAATAAAAACTCAGAGAGCGATTTTTAACCGGTCAGAAGATTCTCGTTAGAGATATGACAGTGAAAGTGTAAGATAGCTTGGGCAATATAAAGATAAAGCATAAGGAAAGCAACTGTGTTTCAGACGGATATGTAATTTCTGTCAATAAGCACTATTGAACCTATAGATTTATCCCAGAAAGCTAAATTTTTGTCAGATAATTTGTTCTTATTTAATTCTCGGTACGCGCAAATGACGAGCATTTTACCACAACTATGCCTAAATAACATCTCAGTGAGAAGGCGTGTGGCTACAGACCTGAATTTTTCCTTCTTCGACGGACGATGCCATCTAACTATATGCAATCTCGATCTGTAAGTCCCATCGTGACCGCCTGTTTCCTAATCCGCTGTGAACCTGTTAGGTGAACATCCCTCAAAAGCCCGTTGCCTGTATCCTATTAAAGCTGCGTGTACAAGTTTCCCTATTAGTTTGATCAGAATTAAGGTCTCTCTGCCAATAAGCCAAGGTATATATGCCGACCTGCTATAACCGGAATATATTTCCTGGAGGCTTGAATCCGATGCTTTGTGGAAATGGTGGATTCACACCGTTAAGCCTGTAAATCGCTCAAGGAATTAGACCGCTTTTTCATTTTGATTTAATATATAGTATTTCCACACGGATACATACGCTCTCGGTCATTTAAAAGTCAAAATTGTCAGTGTGTTAAAATTCTTTTTAGAAAGGATTTGCCGAACTGGGGTTGTCACATCATTTTTATATGTTATATTGTTTCATAGCTTTTTTTTTACATTGATTTAAATGTCACGATATTTAAGGAAGAATTTGTGTTTCTCTGATGTCATTGGGCTATTTAGCCGTTTCGGATATCTCATTAAAGGAGTTTCTGTCCAATTCCTTCTGCTGCTTCATTCTTACAACTTCGTAATCTTGTTAATCTTCCAGGATCTCTTGATTAGGTTCATCATCTTCTTAGTCAACTGGAAAATTACTAATTTCTGTCTGTATGTCTCTCTCTCTAATGAATGCTGGTGGTCGAAAAAGTTTTTAACTCAATTGCAACTAGCCTATAAGAATAAAAGTTATCAACCGTAAGCTCAATTTAGGTAATGAACTTGGGGCGAAAAATCTCTTCGAGTCGCCCATCTACTTAATACATTAAATTCTTTTCCTCATCTTTCTTTTTCTTCTTCTCCTTTTTCTTCTCAAGAATGAGCACTCTTCATAAGCCTTTGAATTCTCTTAAAAGATTCGTTTGCAAATTCAAGCGAAAGATATTCATGCGAAACGAAACCAGATTTTTGTACATACGTTTTCAAAAAGTATAAAGAAGCTCATTCCTTAATGTCACTAAATGAGAACGCACTCTTCATAATTTTAAAACTTTACGAAAAATTTGAGTTATACTTTTTTTTTTTTTTTTTTTTTTTTACAAATTAAGGTATACAAGATAATTCTTTTCAATCCAGAGACTATTCGTCGTTGATGTCACTTCTGAATGTTTTTCAGTTGATTTACTTGAATAACAACAGCAGAAATATTTTTTCATTTGCTTAAAGTTGTCCTGGCGATACCAAGGATGCTTCCTCTTTCTCGATGCCAGATTGTAACCAAATAATCTCTTCTTGTGAAACATCCGTCTCTAATATTCTTTGTGTATTGGAAATGGATTGTCTCCACCAACCTGAGTTTGTTCGATTTTCTCTTTCGTCTTTCTCTTGCTGGGAAAGCTGTTTTTGTTTAGCGCTTCCTCAAAGAGAGATACAAATTTGAACTCTTGGTGTGCGAAATCGTTTAAACAGTTATTTCTCATGATTTTTCAAGTGCCTACTATCTATGAATATTGTAGAGTAGCTAAAACCTAAAGAGGGAAAGAAAATTAAGCAAATATCAAATTATGCAGAATGGAAAATATTTATAAGATGCATACAAGGCTGCTTCGAATCGTAGACGAATGACTGGTTAAGGCAACAAAGAAAAAGTATGCAGCCATGAGTATAGATGTATAGCTGTATAGCTACTACTGGGAGATTATTTTTATATTTTCTATGTTGATGTGGCAGGTGGAGGTTCTTGGACCTTTGCCTGTGAAGTGACATAAATAGAAGAAAAAAAGACAGAAATTACAAAATGTAATAAGATTCAGGATAAAAGGAAGTCTGGTAAGACCACAGAAAAGATATGTATCCGGGCCACTTGCACGTAATTTACTAATCTTCATTTTCTTTCTATTTTCCCTCCTTTCCCCTCGGATGATATCTCAGTTTAAATCACCCAAGCAGTTGCTTCGATAGCGTGTCCCCCCTCCCCGCCTTGCAGATAAAATAAATCGACGCTTTCTCTTTCAGTTTTCTCGGTTATGGAGTATCTTTCAATTTTGCTGATACCTTCCTTTCTATGACTCTCGACCCCATTGAACGCTCCATTTGTTCCGCTGAGACGTATCACTGGAAAAGTCAAAATTTATATTCTAACATTTGACTTTGCGAATCTTTTTCTATAAACAGTTATTTTGAAAGGTATAACAAAGCTAATGAATTTTAATATCACCAACTCAAGAGCTCGCACGAGCTTAGCTTCAAATCTCTCAGTAGGCAACATATAACATTTAATTTATTAAATTACAAATTAGACCTTCACTTCAAATCCCAACGTAGGTCGCTCTATGCAGAACTATTAAAAGACAATAGGCTGAACTACTCCTTGAACTGGGTGATGAGCGCCAGTTCACAGTGCCAGTCAGTAATGCCTGTTTCATCTTTTCAAAAAATGAGCAGCATCCCTTCAGCATTACTAAAGTGAAATAGGCTGACAATGGAGTCATTAATTATTTCACGAAGCAAAAAAAAAAAAGGTTCCTGAAAGATTCGAACAACCTTTTCATTAATGGACACGAATTTGTCCATTTGGTAATTGACATTGTTTTCACCTGAAAAAAACAAGTTAGCAGTTCTCTAAACTAACACCAGTTCCTTTCAGTGTGGTACTGGAGCGGACCTCTCTGATGCGTATAGTTATGGGAGAGGATGATGTGGCTAGGGAACATAAAGCAGAGATATGCTGCCATAATTTTGACTAATACCTAGCCCTCAACTCCGAGAAAGGAATAGAGGCTCTTATTTACAGAAATGGAAAAAATCTTTATTCTAACTGAGCGTAGGGCTATTCAGACTGAGAAGAACGTAGGTTCAGATCGTAGGTTTGAAATAACAAATACTGAATTTTAGGATTTAAGGGAAAGATTAATAAGCTGCATAAATTTGAAATATTAAAATAAGTGTTGCTGCAAACACGAATCATCATTTACTTATTTACTTACACATAATTATATAATATTACCACATAAGATTACTTATGGTTTATTACTAATTGTATCTTATTTTGAAATTATTTTATTTATCTGAACATACTCATTTCTTTAAATATTGTAAGTATTTGGAATACTTGGAAATCCTACCGATTCTTATACCATTGGGATATTAAAACTAGAAGTATTAATGCATAAATTCTTTCTCATAATTTACTGATACAGATTTAGAAGAGGACGTCTCCATAAACGAGACCAAAATCGTAATGACGTTTGGAAAATGAGACATCGAGATTAAGATCATTTAAAACATCGTCTTCAAACGATGTTAATCCAAGTATAAGGTTTGAATATGACTTTGTACTTGAAAGGAGTGATTTCCTTTGGTGTTTCATAGGATCGAAGACAAAAGTAGAGGTTCAGCTTTGTCATATTCCTAATAATGTTATTTGTCTGGGTTATATTTATTTACACTCACTGTACATGTCGATGTAACCAGGAAAAAAAATCCCTTAATTCAATCCCTCTCTTACACCGGTTTGTAACTGAATAAGAAATCACTATACACGATATGGATAATAATACTTGAATGAATTCTAATGGACAACGACCATCCCTGAACCAGGAAAAACTTATTGCGCTCAATATGTAATTCATTTAATTAAAAAGGGAACTGCAAAATAAAACAGGGTGATAAAAAATAAAAGTATTGTTAATTAGGCGTGAACTATAGTGTACCATGCATATATATATATATATATATATATATATATATATATATATATATATATATATATATATATATATATATATATATGACTATTTATCACATCACCGTGATTCACATACAATCATACAAACGTTTTAATATCCAATTCATCTACCTCGGAAATAATATATTTTCATATATGTTACCGAAGGGGAATTTTTAGTTGATAATAAGTCCACCGTCCCGTGGGTCGAACCAGCGACGGACGAGGAATCAGGACTACAGTGACACACTAACGCAGTCGACTTATTATCAACTTCGGTAACATATATGAAAATATATTATTTCCGTAGAGTGAATTGGATATTAAAGGACGTTTGTATTTCTGATTATATATATATATATATATATATATATATATATATATATATATATATATATATATATATATATATTAATGTGTATATATATATATATATATATATATGTATATATATATATATTATATATATATATATATATATATATATATATATATATATATATATATGTATGTATGTATGTATATACGCTGTGTGTGTGTATGCTTATCAATCTTCAGTGTATCATTTATATACCTCCTGACAGTTGTTTTTTAAATTAGGAATAGGTACTTTATTCCTAACGCTTTAAAGTTATCCATCGTTAATTAAGATTTCTGAAGAATTTTATATTTGAAAGATTGAAGTATGACTTTACTTTTAAAGGATTAAAAATAATATTTGTAAAGGCAGTAAAATCTTTTATATGAATAGCGAATCATATCAGGACGTTTCTTGTAATGGAAAACAAAATCATATTATAAGTTTTGTATTAAAGCTAATTAATTATGATCTGTAAATTTTTTTGGTAAAAGGCAATAAAATGCAGGCAAACACAAACTTGCTAGTTACTCGCAAAATTTATGCGCTGCTGTAAAATAAGAATCAAGGAATGGCGCATTAAAATAATTACTGATCTGGGAAAAAATTCAACTTACATAATTATCTAAATAACCGGAATACATCTTACGTAATAGTAATGGGCGCATATTAAACATTAATGTCTGAGACATTCGGAAGTAAAGTAACACAAAAAAATTCTATATTTTAATTGATTTTATAAATTTCCAAAAGATTAATAAGATATATTGAATTTTTAAGAAAGGGACAAATGTTCATGTTCGTCTGATGCATGATGCATATACCATAATTTCATTAGTACCAGTGGATAGGAATAGTCCATACTTATGCATAACCGTAATGTGTTAATATAGATGCACAAGTAAGTGACATAAATATTTGGAAGTATTTACTGGTCAATTGCTAGCTCAAACATGCATCCACCCACATTGTAACGGAGAACGCCCACAAAAGAATGTAAACCATGCAGATCCGGGAATGTCTCAGGATGGAAGGATGATAGTCACTTATATCGCAGAATAGGAAGCCTTTAGATATAAACTGTTGATGCTTCAAGGTTTTATCAAGCATCGTTGAGCCCAAGGAATGGTAGCAAGTGACAATCATTGCCTTGCCAGTTTCGGTTCTGTAATTCTTTCTCAAAGCTCTTTCCAGGAAAGATGATTGATGATGCTTTATGCTCAGAGAGCGTTTTTCCTATCATCTCTCAGTCTTTCCTTTTTTTTACAAGTTTCTCTTAAGGAAATACTTATCTGATGGGAGTTCGAAATAACAAGAGGAAATATAGTAATTTTCTGTACGATACATTGTTTGGCAAAGTAAAAGTGATGATACATGGGCAGATCAGGAAATGGTAGTGTGGTTACAGTTAAGGTCTGTAGATCACGTTTATTATGAATTAAGTGCTTTACAAGTTCAAGGAAAGAATTAACGTTATATGTGGCCCGCATGGAAGGACACAGTGTTTAGGATATAGTAGACAGAGACGTAATGTTGAAGGTGGTGAAGATGTTCAGTGCAAGAGGCACTCCGTGGACGTGGATGGATTTAAAAAGGCTACAAAGGCTTACGAAAGTTTGAAAGTGATCAAAAAGAAAAAAAAAAAAAAAAAGGGAAAAGTGATGTCAGAAGAGGCGAACCGTAGTGAGGAAGATGGAGTTGTAGGAACGGGAGGAGTAAGAGGCAGCGTCTCGGTACATACTAATTTACTGTCACAGACTTCTGACTGGAGATGGGTTTCCGCCAACGGAAAAGTAGCATCTAACACCAGAGCAACAAAGGCATAATTTAAGGTCAGATGTGTTTTCTCACACCTGGAAAAGTTAACAATTCTATATACAAAATAAAGAGAATCCTCCATTACATATGGTTCGAAAGCTTGAAACATTTTACATTTATAGATGGTTTTGGTTTTCAATTGATATGCTGAAAGTTCCTGAAAATACATGAAAATCACTGCTTCAGCCGTCCGTCTATGATTTGTGTTTTCTGGGGAAACACGCTGGTCTGCGGTAGGTCACTTAGCGTTTTGGACGGCGGATGCCTGGAGGGACCCAGCGGTGGCCCTACAGAGTAATGAATGATTGCATAAAGGAGGAAGAATAGAAAGGGCAAATCTTATTGTGAAGTACTGTGGTTAGCAATAGTTCCTAAAGATTTTGGCACCGAAGTGTAGTTTCTTGGGAAGCAACAATCATATTGTATACTGTTAAATTAGCCCTCCTTTATTGAAGTAGAGCATGGATTAAAAAAAAAAACAGAATTTCCGTCGATTGGCCATTTCATTGCATTTAACTTTCATTGCATTTAACTTATTTTAGGGGTAAATCTGTTAAAAAAACTTTGTATCATGCGACTGTGTTATAAGCGAAGAATATTTAACTACAGAAGCTACGCCGGACAATGGCTAAACATTTTTTTCTGAGAGTTTGGAAATATGAATTAAACCAATGTGCAGTGAAGCTTCATTTCAGACTTACTTTATACAGTCATTAAAATCTAAAAATTCTATGAATCTTCATACAATTTAAGAAAATCTCTTATCAATTACTATTAATTCATTTATTTCCGGCGTGGAACTTAAGGAAATTGGTATTATTGAGAGAATTAGTTCCAAATGAAATTATTAGGACGGTGGCAGAAAAAGCGAAGTAACTTCTTAATTATTCTGCATCGCTTCAGCAAAGTCATTGCACCGTACAAGGTTTCCAACTCTATTATTCACTGAAGCTTATTCAGCAGATTTTTAAATGAGTAATTAGCTGTCACGTAAAATACCTGCCCAAGTATTAACACTAACAACAGTGAACTATGCAAAAAAGAATCACGCACTTGTAAAGGGCTATTTTATTATTCAAAGAATTTTTAGTCATTAAGCAATAAACTTTCTTTTATCCATAAGTAACAAGAAAATTATGTAAAAGAGGAACCACTTTGTAGACATAGAAAAGTACTGTTGTTCCAAGAAATTTAAGCCTCAGGCAAGTAGTTTGGTTAATTACTAAAATATACTTGCCGAAAGACAACGGAAAGAATAAACGCATCCTAAATTCCTACTAAAAACTTTGACAGGAGATATTCTAAGGACTATATGCTGTGGCTTGTAATTTAATTATCGCCACTAATAGCAACTGCCAGGCTGCAGCTCTAATTCACAGAGTTGCTGCTAAAATTCGATGACGGATAGTTAAAACTCGCATTTGGTTGCAACTAAAATTCTTAGACGGGTTGCTGTTAACATTCACTGACTAGTTGATGCTTAAATGCAATAACAGGATGCTGCTCAAATTCACTGATGGTTTTAGTAAAAATCAAAGAAGCATTGCTACTAAAATCTGATCAAAGGCTGCTGCTAAGATTCAATGGTAGGTTGCTGAGAAAATTTAATGGTGTATTGCTGCTGAAATTCGCCGAAAGGTAGAAGCTGAAATTCAATGAAGTCTTGATAATGAAATTCCTGTAAGGTAGCAGCTAAAACTCTTTGACGTGTTGCAACCCAGATTCACAGACGATTACATCTAAAATTCGATGAGCACTTCCCGCTAAAATTCGCTGACTGGTTAATACTAATATTTGATAGTGTTGCTGATAAAATTTCATGACATATTGCTTAGAAAATTTATTGAAGGTTGCCGCCACACAAAACTAAAAGCTGATAAGTTGCTGTTTAAAAAATTCATACGCAATGCTGCTAAAATCTGATGACAAATTGCTGCTAAAATGTACCAACGTGTTGCTAAAATAAAACTGTGGAATGGGCTCCCTGCCAGCGTGTTATTGATTCCTACGCTCAGTTTTAGCAGGTTGTGGAACTCCCTTAAAGCGCCGTTTATCGTTGACTTCGACTTTTTCATCCAATTTGTTTATACAGGCTTACGTTTATATAATGATTTATCTGAATTCTATATTTATTTGCTTCTCACTGTTGTATTCCTTTTGCCAATTGCCATCTTTGATGAGTTTTCTTTACAGATTAATGGCCTTTAGACTTATAATAATAATAATAATAATAATAATAATAATAATAATAATAATAATAATAATAATAATAATAGCTACCGTGCCCCGTTTTAAGATCCATTGTTGACATTTGACGTTATGACATCAGTTCAAATTAAAGTTATATGATTAAATAACCCCTGTGCAAACTTTGACTTTTCATTCATTCAATGAATGCAAATTGTGAGCTTTGATTCTGCGAACCATAGGGTTCCAACAATAGATTATGGGGCTGTTACGTTCTACGAACAAAAGCATTAACGGGTATTATGAATAGATTCTGTCGTTTTGGTACTAAGCTGTGTGAGTATTGGGGATTTGAGATTAAGCGTATCAAAAAAAAAAAAAAAAAAGTCTTACTGAAGAGTAATTATTATATTTTGAGTGTTTACCTTGCATACGTCGGTCATGTTTGAAATGACGGACATATGAAAGTGTAGTTATCATCGGTCAGTGCCACATTATATCGTGATAACCTGCCTGAGAATTAGCAATAATACTAAGCAATTTTACAGCGGGAATATTCTAAAAAAACACAGGTTCGAGTAAAACGAGTCAGATCTCGTTATCTTAAAAAACTATTATTTTCATGTCTGTTGCTGTGAATTGCATTGCGAAACAAGTTTATTATAGCAAAAAAATAATAATGACCCATTGAATGCAATTCTGCCAAATGCCCAGTTAGGTAATGAGATTCGCTATTGCAAAGTTTAACGCGTCTGCTTTATATTACATTTCAGCGGCGTTAGATTACTGAATTATCAGGATTTTTTAGCTGGAGATAATTTACTGATAATGATAACACCTTCGTTTTAAAACATTGGGAATTGTTTCACTTTGTTCTGGAAATTTACCTAACGGCAAGAAATTTCACACATAATTCAAGGTTTAAAAAACTGTAAAATTGCCTGAACTATTGATGTTGATATCGTCGACATTTAAGGACAGGATCACCTCTTCATTAGAGATAAGTACTTCAACCTACCAGAGATATTTAATAATCTCTACAGTAGATATTTCTTAGAATGCGAGTTTCATTGCAGAACCCGATCTTCATGAAGAATAACGATTCATTAGCTCTGACGAGGAATTACACTAAATTTTAATTTCTTGGAACTCGATGGCACTCAAAGTTCATCCGGGTTCTTCCATCGATTGTCCTCTTACATAGGGTTACACAAAAATGGAACTTCTTGCCGAATTTAAATAATGAATTCCACAGCAAAATTTGCTGTGAGGATTTTGTTACTTGAATTTTCTAATTAATAGCCCTTTATTTAGGTCTAGCTAATGTTCTGATCATGAAAACAATATGCTAATGCTAAACTACTTGGCTGCTATATTTATATATATTTTATTTAAAAAAGTCTGTTTGTTAATTACTTCATATTTATGTTGTTCTTTCTCTCTGTGTCTGTATATATATATATATATACATATATATATATATATATATATATATATATATATATATATATATATATATATTTGTGTGTGTGCCTGTGTGTATGTATGTATGTATATACGTATGTATGTATGTATGTAAATGAGCACATACACGAGGAAAGCAATCTTTCTTCATCCATGTTTTATTCACCTTCCACCTCTTCTCTCTCTCCTTCAAATCCTTCTCTTCTCTTTAAATCTCCTTTGAAAGCTAATGACCAAAAGAGGTAGACGAGCGTAGTCACCGTCTCAAATCTTCAGTGTAAAACTGGGGCGTTAATTGCCCTTTGGGGATCCCTGCCTCTCTCCTTTCCTCACCTCCCCAACCCTCTATCTGGCACTGGAACCTGGGCCCCATGAGAGGAAATTAGCGTTAGGACTGATGAATTGACATGTGATTCATTCAACTCTCGTCGCCAAAGAAAATATTGAGGGACGTAAAAGATCTTTTCGTATTATTTCTTTTTGCTTCTTTCATGCAGTGCCTAGTGCGTCATGCTCTGTTGCCTCCAATGGATTCGAAGATTGGGACGGGGTAAAAATCTGTGATGTAATCCACGCAGACACACGCTCGCTTTTATGCGTAGTAATTAAACGTTCTTTCACCTCATGGCCGATACCATAATTCATGCTCCTAAACCCATTTTGGAAATGAAATTAAAAATGTCGCTGTATCCTGTCTGTACAGAAACATAAACAGGCCTACGAGCAAAAAAAAAAAAATTACTTTTATTTACATGAAACAACGCGCATGAATACAAACGCCGTATTCACCCAGGCGACTCCAACTCTCATTTGTTGAATTCTGTATTCCTCTTGTGTATACCAATCACTGTAAATTCGGCATTTATCGTTGTTAATTAAACAGCTTATTGTTATATTGGTAACTAATTTCGCCCTTGTAATCAATCCGCAATTACTAATAGCTATCAACTGGTAATATCATGATTTACTTAATCAAGAGGTAATTTAATCTCCCTTTCTTCGACTTCAACCACGGTTTGCAGCATAAGGGTCTGATCCTTGTGATTACTAGAGGTGTAAAAATAGCATACGTTAAGCACATTTCTCTATGAATCATTTTTTTAAACTAATGTTATCTGTATGCATTTGTTCTCATATGGTGCATGAAAATTTTGTATTAAATGCTTCATGACTAACAGATTCTCTTCAGTCAATGATTCTATTAAACAAAAAGATTTTCTAAAACTAACAGCTTTTTAGAATCAACAGAAGTTTCCTATACAAAAATATCTAAACTCAGGTGATTTTACAGAATTATTAAAACGTCAAGTACCCTCGAAATAAGGCTGAAGTATGCAATCAACATCCATTCATATACCCAATTATTTAAGTTTTTGATAAAATGCAGACAAAAATTCGCAAAGCTACTTCCATTTAACCACTGAATAATTTAACTGCAAGCATAAAGCATGGATAGCAAAAGATATTCATATTCATGGGCGTGAAACTGGCCTGGACATTTCGTTCCTTAGCTACTGAAAGATACTGAAATTTTCGAATATTCCGGAATGGTTGTACAGCGTTGGCCTAAGGTTTGTTGATCCCAAATCAATAGACTTTGGTGCTAAGCGTTTGACTGGCCTCAAAGTTTCCAAGGTTTAACTTTCACATGCTGAAGAAGGCACACAAATTACATTATAACTAGCCTGCACACACTCTTTAGTGTGATTGATAAAATCTAAAGGTTTCGGACACAATAGAGGGGATTTTTTTCCACATGATGTATAACTCGATGGAACTTGGAATCTTTAGGTTATGTAGTGAAACCAATAAAGCCAGGCTGGTTCTGGCAGGGAAGAGTCAGTCTAATGTCAAAACTGAATTATGTTTTGCTATTATGGATATTTTGGTTTCCACTGAAAATACAAAATCCACAGTTGTTTAGTTCTTAAGCTATTGTGCTGGAATAATCTGGATTTTATATCGTGGTACCAACAGTATTGTGACTAATGTCAGAGATGACAAATGATCTAATATTTTTGGTAAATGTATTGTCAAGTGATCTCATTAGTACGATGACATGCATGCAGTTTAATTACACTGGTCAATACAGATACAGCTGGTTAAAAATGTATTGTAGTTAAAATAAAAGAAATAGAGAAACTTAAAAATCTTTTGAATTCTTTGCACTGGCATGATGTTGGTTCCTGAAAGGTAACATTCATTGCTCTCGAATAAATTCTGGAGGATTATGAATTACAATGATAAAAAAATTAAAGCAGAAGACTTTAATTACCATTGGTGTTATGGAAAAGTAAATGATGGTATATGAAGCATTCCATTTTTGCGTCTGGTAAAGCGAGTAAAACAATTGTCAGTGGCTTTAAATGCTTTCCTTAACTGATTACAGTGGTCACGGAGACAACAAAAACCATAGTTAATGTTCTCGAGTATTATGACCATAGGAAAAGCACGCATCTCTCGGTGAGGGGAAGTTTCAAAACCTTTAATATTTCATTTTCACTTAGTTTTCTGGAAATTATCAAATTAGTTAATCTAGCTAGACTTCTATGATGAACATCGTCAGCAGACTTTAGGATCATGTATATTACTTACGTAAATGATATTTTATTACTAATTTTACTGTAGCGAACGATAATTAATCAATTACTCTTGATTATACATTATGTAAAAGGTTAATTATGGGAGCAACAGAAATAACTATATTATAAATTTGTAACAAATATGCAGTTAGTTCACGTGATAATGAATTTGAATGGGAAATGGTTTAAATATTTTCAGAATTTTGCAATTTTCAAACAACTATGCAACACCAACCGGAAAAAAAATATCTGGAATGTACTGAAGATCGCTTTAGGAATATTTAGCGGTCAAAATCCCAATTTCTTGATAGATGACGTCGAGTTGTTGAATTTCTTGTCTTTTGCAAATCCCTCATTTCATACAAATACAACGTCGTCATACTTCACGAACCATCAGTCCAGGTATGGGTAAGGATACTGCGTGTGGTAAAAAGCGCTGTTGATATAATATTTTACTAATATAACTTCATTTATGCGGATGTATGAATATATATGTGTATATATGCGTACATAAATATATAAAATCTACGACCTGAGATTAGTGCCATGCAAACCTTAAATCATTTACAATTAATACAGACAAACAACTTATATATATATATATATATATATATATATATATATATATATTATATATATATATATATATATATATATATATATATATATATATATATATATATACTATAACACACACACACATATATATAGATATACTATAACATATATATACATACATTATATGTATGTGTGTGTTTGTGTGCGTGTGTAAGCGTATATCGATGTGTGTATAATGTTAATCTAAACTATACAAAGAAACCGACCGATTATATTCTATTATTTTAATAAGATAGTTACATGCTATAATACGATATGTAATACCAGGGAAATTTTGTGCTTGTAAAGCATCAACTGCTGCCCAACAATTTCTATGGCCCAAGTTTCGGAGACAACAGAGCCATCCAGAGAAGATATATTACTTAATCAGTAGTACAGAGAACACCGAATGAAATGTGCAAATGCTTTTCATAGGGTAGCTGAATGACGTCCGTTTACCTCATGTTCGCGTTCGTTTCTTTGCTCCTTTTTATTAGTAACAGTTGACACATAACACCTGCCTAACACACATACACACGAGCGCGTGGGGGCACACATACACACACACACTATATATATATATATATATATATATATATATATATATATATATATATATATATATATATATATATATATATATATATATATATATATATATATATATATATATATATATATATATATATATATATATATATATATATATATATATATATATATATACTTCCTGCCTGGCTTGTGGACATAGTAATATCCAGTTATGATCAAAATCAAGCTGCAATTATTATCAAATATCAAAGAAAAACTTACTTTACATTACCAAGAAGAATAACTTATTAGACAGTGTTTCTTCATCCCACCGAAGCAGAAACCCTACATTGTTTATGGGCCATATTTCATTCGCGCTTCTCTTACATGCCAGTAGTCAATGAATATTTTGACAGCGATAACTATTTTGTGTGGTTCCTCCTCAGAGCTTCGACAAGGCTTTTATTTATGCATTCAGAAAGTCAGTCGCACTTTATTCTGTTGCCTTTGCTTCTAAATTATTCATTCTTTTGTCATCGCTTCAGTCATTTTCTCGTCTTTGTTTTTTTCTCACTTAGTCCTTGACAGATTTCCTTCCTTTAATTCCTCTGCTATCTTTGCCATTCCTTTATTATTTTATTTGTGATTCATTCTGTTAATCCTTTGACTCTGCTGCTTATTATTCCTCCATCTTCCTTCTCGCGCTCCCATTTCTCTCCCTCTTTTGGTTCTTATTCTTTCTTCTGTTGCTTTTGGTACTCATTCCATCGTACTTTTATTGTTGATTTAATAACGGCGTTCCTTTGTCTTTGCTTCCGACTCCTTCATTCTCTTAATTTTGCATCTTTTGTAACTATCTTCACTATTGTTATCCGTTTGCTTTGAATATTTTCATCCATTTGTTTTTTTTTTACATTTCTCCATTGCTTTGGGTCCACATTACAATTCTTATTCCCTTTCTTTTGATTTATTTCTCCTTCATTTCTTTTTATTACTGTTAATTTCTCGATTTTCTTTCCTTTTCCTTTTATCTCTCCGTAGTTGCTCATTTCTTTACATATGGCATTTTCTTCACCCGGTCTCCTTCAATATTTTTGCTAAGATTTCTTTTCTTTATATTGCCTCAATCTTTTTCACTTTGTCCTTCCTTCGATGCTCAAGAGAGTTGCTCTCCTCATTCTTTGACTTTTCCTTTTTCTTTGAGTAAGTTCTTTGTGTATTATACACATTTCTTCAGTCCTTCATTAATTACATTCTACCAATATCGTTTGCAATTATTTAGCATCATTTTTGTTGTTGTTGTTGTCCCTATTTTCATATTTGTGTTCTTACTCAATATCCATTGCATCTCAGCCATTCATGTGGTGTTACTCAGTGATGCAGTCATTTTCATTTTTTCCCTAATTCCTCATTTCTTTGGCCTTTTGTATTCCTTCTTGATTTTCCTTTTGTTCTTAATTTGCTTACTTTCCAAAATCTCGTCTTCGCTCCATCTAATCTTATCCATTTCCCTTTATTGTCTTTCACCCCCCTTCCATTTTCTCATCACTTTTCTCTTTCTTCTCGTTTCGTTGTATTTTCTTTGAACTCCCCAATTCCTTGATTTTTTACTCATTACCTCGAGGACTGTCCTTGATCCTTATTTCCTCTCAATATTGCTGTTTGTCATTCCAGCTCGTGAAAACAAAACTTGTCTTTCCCCATTTCTTGTTTCGTTAGTGTTTATCTTCGTTATCATGTCATCAATTCTTTCCTCTTTTCAATCTTACATAATTTTCTTTTTCTTTATTGTAAGCCTTTTTTTTTAATTGCCCTTACATCTTATTTTTATGCATATACTTATCACTTGCTTCTTTTACCTCAGCTCCCAAATCTATGACGTATTCGACCAAAGTTCCTTTTCACAGAGTCTGTTTTGTATGTTATCAATTCAGTTTACCATCTTCATGCTTTTGTTTTCTGTTATCCCTAAGATTCTGAAGTTTCCCACTAATAATAATTACAGAATAACGCAGGATTGATTTTTTGTCTATCTTAGCAATATCCATGGAATCATAAATTCTTCAAAACTCCATATTTCAGGATACAAATCACTACGAAATTGTCGATCATGCACGGATGTAATCTGTCAGAAAATTTATATATAAATTATTTTTTTTACAGTAATTGGAAAGGGTGTATTGCAAGTCCAATCTGTCGTTTCCAGTAACGAATTAATTATTTCATATATGAGAGAAATATATGGAGAGAGAGAGAGAGAGAGAGAGAGAGAGAGAGAGAGAGAGAGAGAGAGAGAGAGAGAGAGAGAGAGAGAGAGAGAGAGAGAGATCATTTACTTGAAACAGATCAGATTGGAAATGACCACCATCAAAAAGGATTTTATGAGGGACAAGTTGCAACAACGTGGTGAAAAGTAATTTATTTTGCGAAGCAAACTATCTATCAGAATATCTGATAGAAAATGTATAAGAAAATTTATGAAACAACTTTCCTGAGTGTTGAAGATGTAATTGATTGGAGAATGAATGGTTAAATTAACCGATTCTTCAACGGAGCATCCAATTAATTTCGCCCATTCATCTTACCAATTCTAAAGAAGAGGAAAAAGCGAGTGTTAAACTGAAGTCTGTTTTGCCTTTCAGGCAACTGGTGAGCCTTATAACTTATTGATTAATTTATTTTAGGTCGGCAAATGCGAATTTAGCAGCTATTTATAGTCTACAGATAAAAGTTGTAATTAAAATTTTTTGTCTAAGTATAATTCTTGTAAATTTTTTAGCATTCTTGAACAAATTTACTTAGTCAATAACGAGGAAATTTGTTCTTGGGTAACTGTTTCATCTTGCATGTTCTTTTTCATTAAAACGCGTCATTGTTTCTTCTCTAAGGTTATGAGAAAATGTGACTTTTTTTTACGAAAGATAATGCTCTATTATTTCTGTTTCAAAATAACTATCAATGATTAACCACTTTCCCACAATCATTATTTACAGTAACAAAAGAATTTTTCCTCGTTAATATGATATAAACCTTTTGTCCCGGAAATGTATGAATCATTTTCTGATGTATCTTTTGTAGGGTTCTGATGCATTAGTAACGCTATCATTAAGTAATAGCTTGGTACGTCTGTAAGACTTGCCAAAGGATCAGGAGATGCTGTAAAGTTTATAATTAATGATCCTCGGCGTAATCTAGAAATCACTAGATGATCTCAGTAAATAAATTTCCAGTCGACGTTGTCCTGAAATACGTTTGTTAAACATTCAAGGTAAACTCATCGTTAACCTTTCCAGTTTTGTCACTCAAGTAACATAACAGTAGAAGATCAGACATCAACAATGTTTCTTGATTTTATTACATTACCCTAATTCTTTTTTTTTTTTTTATTTATAAAGAACATTTCGATCATCATATTCACCCGGGAAGGGTCGATGGTTTTCGATTATCGAAAATGCTTCATTGGGTCTCTCTCTCTCTCTCTCTCTCTCTCTCTCTCTCTCTCTCTCTCTCTCTCTCTCTCATATATATATATATATATATATATATATATATATATATATATATATATATATATATATATATATATATATATATATATATATATATATATAT
The DNA here is from genome assembly GCF_040412425.1 of Macrobrachium rosenbergii. NCBI lineage: Eukaryota > Metazoa > Arthropoda > Malacostraca > Decapoda > Palaemonidae > Macrobrachium > Macrobrachium rosenbergii. Next base: position 59,602,896 of record NC_089791.1, read on the forward strand.
ACAGTGCTATATACATACACACACACACACATATATATACACACACACAAAGGACAGTTACTTTAAACTTAATTATGTTGGCGTTGATTTTTCTGCTCACTTCTATCAATATTCTTTCTTTTATATCTTTCCTTCACTTTTCTGAAAGGCACGTACCGGTGATGAACAAAAAAAAAAAAATACACAGGATGAATGAGTAGACTTTTTTCTCGAAGGGGAAGATTATTCTTAGGTAATACTTTTATTAGGAGGTTTGTCGGTACAAAATGGTGTTTAAAGATTTATTTTACTTCTGTATTAATTATGTGTTCTCAGATCCGCTCTGCAGACGCTCATGAATTGTTTTCTTGAATGGTTTCACCTGGGACTCTACATACATACATACATACATACATACATACATACATACATACATACATACATACATACATACATACATACATACATACATGCATACATACATGAATAATTTTTTTACTGCAATGGGTTCTCTTCTCAGATCCGTACTGTAGATGATATGAAATTAAATTTTGTGATGTATTTTCAATGGAATTCTAGTATTTACATAGAAACATCTTTAGTATTAAAAGTTAATGAGTCCGGCAAACAAATGCGCATCTTTTTACGAGAAAGTAGAAAATAATAGGTGAACAGGGAAATGAGGAGCCTTCAGCAGGAAGGAATGGATAAATTTGCCAATTAAAGTAAGAGAGATTATAAGATTGAATAAAAACAGTAGCAATAAGAGAATCCCAAAACATGGCAAAGTGGGGTAAGAGTCACTGCACCATGCAATCCAAGATTTACCAGTTTCGAGTGAATGGGAGTAAGGGACGCGGCGGATGTTAAGAGACTGTATGATACAAGAGGAAACTGCTCTAGAACTCAACGAAACAGTGACCATAATACTATCTACAGAGAGAGAGAGAGAGAGAGAGAGAGAGAGAGAGAGAGAGAGAGAACACTGCGGTGGAGAGAAAGAGGATCGAGATATAAAATGTGAGTGGGACCATTGACAAACGAAGCGCGCAAGATTCAATACCTTCACGAAGGAGGACGAAAATACGAGTGCAATATTCAAAATAGGGGCGAATACGCTAAATGTAGAATGAACAAAACAATTAAATGCAAATAAAAGTATTCAAAAATTTGAGGACATTAATCTAAATAGGGGTGAATAAGCTTAGAATAAAGTTGGATGAAGATAATAATTTAGTACACCTGAACTATACTCCCATTTGTTTTTACATTACAATTAGCTATCCTAATTTTGTGATATCTCTAGGATAAGTTAATAGCAGCTTAGTGCCCAAGATATTTAGAAAAGTGAGGGGTCTGAGCGAATTTTCATAAATAAATGCCCATGGGACTATATGGGAGAGTGGGGAAATTATTAGGAACCGTTACTGGGGGGTGTTGAATTACATAGGTACGTGTAACCTCTGCCCATAATTTATCATTTATGCGCTATTTACTTGGGTATCTATCTGATGTCACTCCCTAAGTACCAAAGTATTACAACAAATACATTTCCTTTTCACATACTCAGAACAAGTGAAAATAACAAGAATTATAACATGCAGTCTGTTTATTATGTCACCTTAATTATCATCAAAGTGGCAACAAGAATATGGAATAAAGCCCAGTTTTTGAAGCACCGAGGTTGCATCAAAAGCAAGGCTTTTCAATTTGCATTTTTCCACTTAGGGAAAGACAACCAAGGCATTAAAAGCTCTGGTGTCTCTCAATAATGTTATAGTTATGCGTGCCCTGTCTGCGATGAAAGTAGTGATAATAAAGAAGTCTACGAAAAACAAGGAAAATCATTTCCTCAATTTATGAACCAATCGTCGCTAGGCTACATTGCTCAAAGAAGCGAGGAATTTTAGCATCTATGCTTCATCAAATGCCGTGTGAATAGGAAAATAACTCGACATGTTAAGATTTATATATATATATATATATATATATATATATATATATATATATATATATATATATATATATATATATATATATATATATATATATATATATATATATATATATATATATATATTATATATATATTCTGTATATATATATATATATTTTATATATTTTTATATATATATATCGGTATATATATATATATATAAATATATATATATATATACTGTAAATATCTTCTGCATTCCATCATTTCGTTATTACAATCTTAATGTTGCGTAAACAATGGAGATTCAAAACAGTTCTTCTATACCCAATTGCTCAGTTAGGCGAAATCACAGGGACAGAATTATGTAGGGAGAATGAGTAATATGTGAATCTTGATTTAAGCAATTTTGCCAACGTATCTCTTGACCCTTGAGGATCCCAGAGAAGGCTTTGTACGAAGAGATAACTACTCACAGACGAAGTTCAAGCTAAGATAAACATGCTTGGAGGTCTAACTGGCAAAATTTCTAGCACTGTCAGGAGAGTATAGGGATCACAAGCCAATGAATTATGTTCTGCGTAGTTGTTATCAAATATTAATTTCAAATTCATAAGCAAATACAAATACAGAAGAGACTCGTGAGGTACGAAAAATCTGTTACAGAATTTTTGATAAAATCTAACGCCAAATGAACAGAAATCCGGATATCTAAAACTGTATTTGAAGCCTTCTTCGTTAGAATAAACAATACATTTTCCAGGCATTCAAACTTCTTTTTTCATTTAAAAGTTTTGTTGCTAATAAACGGAAACGCCTGTTCTTATATGCAAGTATTTTTCTGTACTCTTTTGTATGAATGCAAGTTGTTCGTACGTGACAGTGTAGAGGAATATAAATATGTGTGTAGATGGGTTTGTGGTTTTTTCCATTTTCTTCAAAGTGATAACTACAGTTCTTGGCAAATATCATCACTCTCACTTAGATACACCTTATAGGAGATAACGCATAAAATTATGCAGCACATTTGGTTACATTACATATACATGCTACCAAACATGCACACACACACACACACACACACACACACACACACACATATATATATATATATATATATATATATATATATATATATATATATATATATATATATATATATATATATATATATATATATGTGTGTGTGTGTGTGTGTGTATGTATATATATACATATATACATATATATGTGTGTGTGTATGTATATACCACTTACCTATAACAAAAACACTCATTATCATTACAATGCAAGCTTTTAGCCAAAACTAAACATTAATTTTGAAATTAAAATAAAGAATGTCAACTTTTGAAGAAAAACAGAGCTTATCATAGAAAGAAGATTTACCTTTAATAGTCTTCTTTCTCTGCATCTTTTCCCACTTCTATTCTTCACCTGCAGATGTTTCTTCTCTAATTCTTTGATCCATTATTCTTTCCCAGATTTTCATGGTGTGAGACATTAGCTTTATTCCCCTGTAGTGACAATCCTGGATTGAGGAATTTATTTCTGGTGGTAGAAATTCATTTCTCGGTATAATGTGGTTCGGATTCCACAATACACTGTAGGTCCCGTTGCTAGGTAACCAATTGGTTCTTAGCCACGTAAAAATAAATCTAATCCTTCGGGCCAGCCCTAGGAGAGCTGTTAATCAGCTCAGTGGTCTGGTTAAACTAAGGTATACTTGTCCTTATAGGTGGGCACAATAAAGCTTTCTCTACATTCCTTTGGTACTTATTCCTGAATATATATTTTCTTTGCTAGGTCCCACAGCATGTCTATTCCTTCTTCTCCCAGGTTCTTCCACACCTCTGCAGCAATTCCATCTGGTCCTATTGCTTTACCATTTTTCATCTTCTTTAGTGACTTCTTTGCTTCCTTCCTGCTAACATTATGTGTCATACTAAGGTTCCGGAATCCATCGTCAAAGAATTTTCTAGGATTTTCTTCATTTAACAGGTGTTCATAATATTCTTTCCACCTCTTCTTTATCTTTTCCTCGTTGCATAAAACTACTCCATTACCATCCTTAACCGGTTTTATATGGGAGTAGTCTTTGGTGTTCTTGTCCCTCGACTTTGTAATTCAGTGAATTTTTCTCTCTCCCCCATGTGTTTCCAGCTCTTCGTACATGTCAACTAATGCTCTTGCCTTTTCTTGTGCAACTGCCTTCTTTACTTGTTTCTTATGTCTTTGGTTCCTCTCCTTATCCTCTTGTTGTCCACATTTTTCCCATGTCTTTTTTGCATCTTTTTTGGCTTTCCCCACCTCTTTCACCTGGTGGTGGAATAATGAATTCATTATTCCACCACCAGGTTTCCTTATCGTCAGGAGGTTTCTTTCCAGATGTCTTTCCCAACACCTCTCCACCCACTCTCTTTATCACCATACTGTTGTGATTCCACCATTCTTGCACTCCCTTTAATATGAGGATTTATTTCTTTTGTCTTAATTTACTACTTGTAATTCACGTAATTCTGATTAAGTTTCGGATGAAAATCCCGAAGTGAAAGGGAAAATATTTCCTGACGTGCTAGCAGGAAGTTAAAAGGATTACATATATACTTGCTAAATTTTGAAAAATACTTGATTTTTACCAACGGGGTATGGAATCATCATGATTTTTCCATTTGCGTCAATCGATTGAATTTCATTTTCACACGTAAAAATAAATAGATGTTGAACAACGCATGAACTGACATTTTATAAAATTTCTATCTATACTCTATATTTTGTGTCGATTATTCAAAACGTCAAACAATTCAGATGAATGATAGCTTTTAATAGGAGGCATATATAATTTCTTCTGCGACTTCTTGGATGTAAAGGTATATATATATATATATATATATATATATATATATATATATATATATATATATATATATATATATATATATATATATATATATAAAATTTATACACACACATTTTATATATATGTATATATACATATATATTGTGTATTGTGTGTGTGTGTGTGTGTGTGTGTGTGTGTGTGTGTGTGTGTGTGTGTGTGTGTGTGGATGCGTGCGTTTGTGAGCATGCAACTTGAGTTTTTAGGCATAAAGTCCCACATATTCATACTCATCCCATAATTTGGTATTGTGCTGCTTTGCATAATCTCACATTTAGTAATAGTTATGCTAGTAAGTTTATATTACCTTTCGGGTAAAGTTAAACAAAAAGATGAATAAACAGTTACCAAGCACTGAAATGTCTTGGGTTTAAATGAACTAAATAAATAAGTGGTCGAGAAACATTATGCTTCATAGCATTCAGAACCCTGTTTCAAACATCCGCCAAATAAAGGACTGTTAATGTTTCTTAGAATTAAAGATACGGATGGAAAGACGCTGGCTGAAGAAAATGTCACAAGATACAAGTCCCGTCTATTTTCTGATTCATAACAGAGGAAGCAAAAAGGTTTTATTTATCTTTCCAACACAAAACAAAAGCAAGATATCTTTTCCGCCTACGCCACTGACACTGATATTTCCTCCTTCTTATCCAAACCGCCCTCTGACTCCTACCGCAATGATGTCATCAGGGAGAAACATTCCCAAAATGACTGCTTCCCGCCTTGCCGCTGAACAGTCATGTAAGGGGAATCGGAGGATCTGGAGTGTGCGTGGTGGGTTTGATGAACCTCCGGACGAACAACCTCTAGGAATGCGCTTCCGCCCTTTTGTAATTCCGTGAATAATTCTAATGGCGTTAAATCTAGTCTGTTGCTTCGGGGAAAGGTGGAAATTCTCGCTACAATCTCAGGGTTCGGTATCACCCCTACACAAGTCATTTAACTTGCTATCAAACAGATCTTCTCCACTAATGGTGCTTGAGCTGAATTCGCTCCTCATTACGCCACATTGTAGCAGAATGGATACTTGACATACAATGGAATCTTCGATAACGAGTTCAGTCAGACATATGCGCTTGCAATAAAATTTGCTTTTGCCTGGTACCTTTTGCTGTTCACAAGACGATGTTAGTTGCGCTTGGTAATAACTATTTTATTTTGTTTTCTGTTTATGAATGTTTATTAAGACGGGGGTGTTAATCATGTTGAATTCTCACATTCCCTACCACTTTCTTTTGAACTGGAATTTTTCATAGAAATCTTGAGAAATTTAGATTTCGAAAATGTCAAAGCGACAACTGTTTTTTCTCACGACGGAGATACATGATATAATTTTCTTTTATTTCTATTTTGGAGTTAAGGAAGATTCTGGTCATAAAAAACTCTCACAATTGTAAGTGAAAACCTGTGAATGAATTATCACCATTATATATTGTAAATTGCATTTTGCGAGAGCATAGGTTTTCTTACACCATTACACCAAAATGCATTAGATCTTTCATGATTGTATAGTATACTTTACTAAATATGTAATTCAAATGGTACTGAGGTATACTACAAGCACAATTTTGTGTTAGAAAGTTGTCCTCCCCTTCTCTCTCTCTCTCTCCTAATTTCTTATTAGCCCAGCATTCTTACACATAGTAACAAATATAAAATTTTAAAGGCTTGAAATTGTTGGATCAAAGAAATTCCCAGAGATATTTACGGCAGGATATGGCAGAATCTCATCTTTAGCATTGCACCTCGTTATTCAGGTATTTAAAGCCATATTTATCCCAGATCAAGAACGCAGTTTTCCGATCAAAACTTTAAACTCTATAATTCCATTAAATTAACCGAGAATTCGAAAAAAAAACATTCTGAGGGCTATGGTATATCTTGGTTTTTTAACATCTATGTACGCCCACGAATTGAAAAAACGAGTGATCTCCATTTTCCGAAAGTCTTACTGCAATCTCAGTTGCACAATAGCCATTTGAGACTTCTAACTTATCACTGCATTGATAAATCCACTGAACCACCATCCTCTAAAACTTCAAGTGGCGAGTCATCCCTGGCTTCCTTTTATCTAGTGTCTTTTTCTGGAGGCTTCCCTGCATCGTCATACTCAGTGTTAACGCGCCTTCACTTCTTGAAAACACTGAATTTTCCTGAGCCTCAGAAAACTAAAGCAACGGTGAGCTATAAAACTTTGTAACACACCTGTCTAGAACTATTGTGCACCAACGGTCTTTAAAAAATCATTATCAGACAATGCGTGTTGGATCTAATCCTCAGACTGAGAAATAGCGGCAACCCGATAATCCACAGGATCTTGAACAGTGAAGCAAAAGAAAAAATAAAAGAAAAAACGAGTTATGGGAGAGATAGGACAACAAGACTCCACTATCTTAATGACCGGATATTTTCTTCGCTTATGGGTAAATTTACTCATTAAGAGAATACGAAATTTTTTACTCATTAAGAGAATACGAAAGATTAGAAAATTGCTTTTCAGATATATTAATTCTTATGATTTTTCCCGATTTTAAAATCTTAGCTTTCTCTTTGTGTTTTTTCTGGTTGATGACACGTCTTCTCGGCCTGTTGTTTTCCGTTGTTTAATGTTCCGTAACAAAACAACAATTCTCATGTCACTGAATTGTTACTAATAACCTGATACAAGATCTTTTTCCATGACGTCAGAGTTTTTACCAGGAAAAGCATCTCCAAACTAAGCATATTCCAACGGCCTAATTCTTTCATATATAGAGATATATCTGCTGTCTTTTTTTTTTTATCTTTCCTTGTCCGCAAAAGCTTTTTTTGTATTGCGCTCCTGCTGAATGGTTCTTGCACAAAACTGACGTTTTTGTTTACATTATAATGATGGTCTTCTCTCAAAAAAAGAAGGAAAAAGGAACATGAATTCATACCATTTAGAAAAATGTCCGGAGTTATGACACGAGAGATACAAGTAAAAACAGTTTCATGATACTGGCCGGTTTAGGAACATGAATTTCTTTTATTTTATTAGGATTACTTACAGCTACCTCATCCTTACAAAACTCTCTCTCTCTCTCTCTCTCTCTCTCTCTCTCTCTCTCTCTCTCTCTCTCTCTCTCTCTCTCTCTCTCTCTCTCACACGTATGAACATTCTATTTACTTAAATTTGTATTGTATATTTACTCCTAGCATAGAAGTTCAACTGACATTTTTTCTTAGGAGTTGTTACTAGGTCTATTTACAAAGAAAATAAATATAATTTCCTTACTCAGGATTATCTACCTTTAGGTATCATTCACTGGGATGCAATGATTATTTAATTTATTAAACTCTCTCACTCACACACGGCTGGCATTATCGGCCTCATTGGAAGCCTTAGGTCAGTTGTAATTTACCGTTATGGTCACGAAACCTTTGATAACTTTGGTTGCTGATCGTTCACTGGCTGTTCAGTTATCTTTGTTCTTAGCTAATTTTGTTTTTGGAGTTTATTCCCTGAATGGGTTTTCTTTTTCTTGTTTGTTGCAATGCTCTCTCATAGATTCTTTGACCCTGATTATATATGATGATGTTTGATCACGTCTGAATAATCTTGAAATGATTGCAGCTTTCCTTTAAATGTTTAATTTAGTAAAGAGTATATTTCTACCCTGCTTTTACTGGTGGGATTTTCGGTTGGCCATTAGATTTGGTGAAATTTCTTCCTCAAAATTCTTTCACGTCCCAACGAATTTTCTCTACAAATACGCAAATTTGTGAACCCATACAAAAACAGAAAGAGTACTGTAAATAAAGTCCCGTATCGACATCGACCAAATTCTTATTTCAAAAGTAAATATTGTGCCCTTATCTGAACCTTTTTGACTTGGAAAACCAATACAACTGAAAAGAAAAGTTTTAAATTTTCCCAGACTGTACTTTTCTGTTTCTTCCTCCTCAGTAACCGATCCAGCTTTCTCCTTCAAATACTGACAAACTTAATGTACATTTCGCTCATCACGAACTGTCGGCTTAACTAGAAATCTTATGTTTATGTATATACGTAACGTATAAAAAAAAATGGTACTTTAATGACCATCTAAATACTCTAGCAAAGTCTGTCCTAAAAATAACTTTTCTTTCCAGCTAAGAAAATGGGTCTCTATATTAACCGAATAAGATGGTTTGTTAGCCTTGAAGAGAGACGGTTAGCTAAATGGGCTAAGCACTAATGCAAACGTCTCTCTCTCTCTCTCTCTCTCTCTCTCTCTCTCTCTCTCTCTCTCTCTCTCTCTCTCTGTCTATATATATATATATATATGTATGTGTGTGTGTGTGTGTGTGTACATGGTGAGATGACGTGGGAAGTTCGATGCGACTGAAAAGAACAGGTTGAAATTTTGACTGAAAAGGCGAAAAATACATTAGTGCCCTGAAGTCGGAGAAAGGTAAGCGCAAGTTAAAAAAAATGTATCATGTTTAGAGAATGGAGGGCGGGCCGGTTACCTAAATCCTTCAAAAACAAAAAGTATATAATTCGTCATCGTTGGGAGGATGTGAGGGCGAAAAGACGTAGGATGATGTAATTAGATGGAGTGGAGGAAGCACAATAACGGAGGGTATCAAAATCGAGGATTCAGAAAAATATTTTTGTGCGTGTTATGGGCATCAAACGCTGCTGCTGAGCTTTTTACGTAACTAATTGTTTTAGGAGTTGCGGTCTCATTCTCAATTCATACGTTAAAATATGAATGTTATAATGACCATTCTCTCTGAAATAATCACTTCTTATGAACAAAAATACAAACACTCTCTCTCTCTCTCTCTCTCTCACACACACACATAAGAGCAAACACACACACACATATAGATGCATGTATGTATGTACGTATATATGTATGTATGTAGGCATGTATATATATATATATATATATATATATATATATATATATATATATATATATATATAAATATATATATATATATATATATATATATATATATATATATATATATATATATATATATATATATATGTGTGTGTGTGTGTGTGTGTGTGTGTGTGAGAGAGAGAGAGAGAGAGAGAGAGATAGTTGTTTCTCATGATAAATGGCTATTCCAGAGAGAAAAGAATGGCCACTGCAACATGATGAACTGAGATTGAGACCACACTGCTTAAAACATTCATCTACGCATATGGATCATCAGCAGCATGGGGAACCCCTAACTCATACAATACCATTCACCTCTATCTGCACTTATTTTCCTGAATCCTGGGTACTGATACCATTATATATATATATATATATATATATATATATATATATATATATATATATATATATATATATATATATATATATATACACACACAGCACATAACAGCTGACCAACCAGGCACTGGCCGGGAAAATATGAAAAACTCAGAAAAATTTGCGATGCACCTCCTTGTACTGACTATCCCTTTTATCCAGGAATTACTGTGCTGATTGTTCCTTTTATCCAAATATTACAGTTTTGACTGCCCCATTTATACAGATATTACTGTGGTAACTGTCCCTTTTATCCAGAAATTACTCTACTAACTGTCCCCTTTATCCAAATATTACTTTGCTGACCATCCCATTTATCCATATAGTGCTGTGGTGACTGTCCCATTCATCCAGGTATTACTGTGGTGACTGTCCCTTTTATCCAGGTTTGACTGTACTGACTTTCCCATTTCTCCAGGTATTAACGTACTGACTGTCCCTTTTATCCAAGTATTACTGTAGTGACTGTCCCAGTTATCCAGTTATTACTGTGGTGACTGTTCCATTTATCCACGTATTACTATGCTGACTTTCCCATTTATCCAGGTATTACTATGCTGACTTTCCCATTTATCCAGGTACTACTATGCTGACTATTCCTTTTCTCCAGGTATTGCTCTTGTGACTGTCCCATTTACTCATTTATTACAGTGCTGACTGTCCCATTTATATAGATGTTACTTTACTGACTTTCCCTTTTACCCAGACAATACTATGGTGACTTTCCCTTTTATCCATTTAATACTGTGGTGACTGTCACATTTATCCAAATATTACTGCGCTGCCTGTTCCTTTTAGCCAGGCATTACTGTGCCGACTGTCCCTTTTATCCAGGTATTACTGTGCTGACTGTCCCATTTATCCAGTCATTACTATTCTGTCTGTCCTTTTTATCCGAGTATTACTGGGCGTCCCATTTATCCAGGTATTACTGTGCTGACTGTCCCCTTTATCCAGGTGGTATTACTGTGCTGACTGTCCCATTTACCGAGGTATTTCTGTGGTGGCTCTCCCACTTATCCGTGCATTACTGTGCTGACTGTCCTTCTTATCCAGGTGGTATTACTGTGGTGACTTTCCTATTTATCCAGCTATTACTGTACTACTATCCTTTTATCCAAGAATTACTGTCCTTTTTAATCCAGGTATTACTGTGGTGACTGTCCATTTTATCCTGGTATTACTGTGTTGACTGTCCCCCATGTATTACTGTACTGACTGTCCAGTTTATCCAGGTATTACTGAGGTGACTTTCCATTTTATCTAAATATTACTGTGATGACTGTCCCATTTACCCCCACTTAACCTAAACACTTAACTAAAACACCCCCACTAATTCTAAGCACATCCCCACTAAACCTAAACACACCCCTCACTAAACTAAAACACACTCCCTACTAAACTTAAACACACCCCATACTAAGCCTAAGCACATTCCCACTAAACCTAAACACACTCCCCAACTAAACCTAAAGAAACCATCCACTAAACCTAAACACAAATCTTTATACAAAATTATTAATCACAGGAAAGAAAAGCATTTTCAATATGTTTGTATGGTATATAGTACATAAAATGAGGTATGATAAACCCGTAGAGCTTATTTACAACATAAGTTACAAAGGGAAGGGGAAGGGGAAGGGGAAGTGGCTAATGGTTTGAAACCTACCCTATTATCTAAGTTGGGCCAAATGATGGCCACGTTCCAAATTTTGTCTCGATCAGTCAAGCGGTTACCACGTAAGTTACAAAGGAAAGGGGAAGGAAGGGGATGGGGATGGGATGGGGAAAGGAGGGAAGTTGGGTCAAATGAGGTTCCAAATTTTGTCTCGTTTGAAAGGACCTTTGAAACTCTATTATCCAAGTTGGGTCAAATGATGGCCACTTGCCAAATTTTGTCTAGAACAGTTAAGCGGTTACCACATATGTTACAACGGAAGGAGGAAGGGGGATGGGGGAAGGGGAAGGAGGTACGTTTTTAAACCTACTCTTTATCCAAGTTGGGTCAAATGATGGCCACGTGCCAAATTTGGTCTACGTCGGTCAAACGGTTACCACATAAGTTACAAAGGGAATGGTGGGGATGAGGAAGGGGGATAAGGGAAGGGGGTAAGGGTTGGAAACCTACTCTATTATCTAAGTTTCGTACAAATGATGGCCACGTGCCAAATTCTGTCTAGATCGATCAAGCAGTTACCACATAAGTTACAAAGGGAAGGGGGAAGGGGAAAGGGAAGGCGGGTATGGGTTTGAAAACTACCCTATTATCTAAGTTGGGTCAAACGATGGCCACATGCCAGATTTTGTCTACATTGGTCGATTGGTTCTATAGCACACAAAGTTACAACATACAAACTTACAAACATACACACTAACAAACATTCACTTGTATATAAAAGACACACACACACACACACACACACACACATATATATATATATATATATATATATATATATATATATATATATATATATATATATATATATATATATATATATATATATATTATAATCTACTGTTCACACATACCAGATACGATTGTAATTTTGAAAGACCACGGTGCCCTCTTAACGTCTCCCTTTCTTCACACTTTGGAAATGCTTGTCACTAATAATCCTAGATCTAGGCTTAGTAGTGACACGTTACCAAAGGGTGAGGAAATCGAGAAGTTAAGAGGGCACCACTGTTATAAAAAATTACGTACATATCTGTTAATAAATGACCAGTGAATTCTAAATACATATTTCTACCCAAAATACAATAAATGACCTGGTTATGGCGATGGTAAAGTTGGGTCTATTCCAGCTCTATTAAGTGTATCTCAGTTCGGCAGATATAAGTACATATGAACAGGAACAGACATACTTTCTTCGTGGCCAGGTAATAATCGTTACCTCGTTCTCATACCTCGGACGCGAGTTCGAATCTCGGTCGAGCATGAGAATATCTTCATTTTTTCCTTAATTTGGATCAAGGCTTGGTAGTGACAAGCGTTTCCAACTTGTGCAGAAGTCCAGAATTTAAGAGGGCATCGTAGTTATTAAAAATTACACACGCACACACACACGTATATATATATATATATATATATATATATATATATATATATATATATATATATATATATATATATATATATATATATATATATATATAATTATATATACACACACACTACAGTCATTCAGTTTATTCTGACTGTTCATCAATATAACATCAGACTTATTATTCTTAGGAAGATGAAAGCCAGGAGTTGCTTGCTGGCCTGTCATACGTGATTATAATGCTATGCATATATCACTTCAAATCATTAGCATAAATCATAACACGTTATGTTTGGCCATCTACGTAATGTGCCTTCATGATACTGGTTTAACATACGAGTCGAGTATATATGACGGGAACTCCGAAATATTTCACCGGTTAATTTGCATTTTCCTCTTCATTTATCTTTGTCGTGTTCATTAACCGTTTCAGAATTCAAGTTACGCTATTCATGTTTTTCTTCTACTTCAACAAATTTTTCCATACGCAGATTGATAAACACAGAGGGAGAAGGAGGTAGCGTATATATTTCCTGTGCGACCTTCTACCTACATGTAAATAGCTCTCAACCACTGTGGATCATGCCTTGTGCGGCTGTGAATAGTTTAAGCCCAACGTAAATTAAAGGGAGATTTTACAGTTTTTTGTAGGTAAAGGGAAGAGTGCGGTAGGGATACGGGGTGTGTGTGTGTGTGAGAGAGAGAGAGAGAGAGAGAAATTTAATTTTCAACATAAAGGTCAGGGTGACGGGTAATCCGAACTTCTGCACATCCGAATATGGAAAAAGATATAGTTTTGTACCTCTCTCTCTCTCTCTCTCTCTCTCTCTCTCTCTCTCTCTCTTCGTCCCTTCTATTGGGTAGACAGCCACAGACAGCAGAGGCAAGGGGGGCAACTGTGCAACGGCCACGAGGAGTCTTGGGTGGGAATTTGCATTTGAGAATGACAACCACCATTCCGGTCGTGACAGTGGCGGGAATTTGAACCTAAACACGCTATTTCCCCTTTCATTCCACGGCCATTTCCCTTTGTGATTGTATCATTAGTAGGTCTTTTCCCTCTTTCCCCTTCACTAGAGCGTGCACATACACTCAAGTTTCCTTACACAGCATGTCTCCAGGCGAGCTTATAATCACCCATCCGAAAAATTTAGTTTAGAGAGCAACTATTCTTTCTCTTTCTCTCTCAAATGCCACTTAAACTTTGCGATTAAAACTGATGCTTGCTCTTTCTCAAATGGCGTTTTAACTTACATATATTTAAAATTTATGCTGTCTCTTTCTCAAATGGCACTTTAACTTACAGATATTTAAAACTGATGCTCTCTCTTTCTCAAATGGCACTTTAACTTACATATAATCAAAACTGATGCTTTCTCTCTCTCTCTCTCTCTCTCTCTCTCTCTCTCTCTCTCTCTCTTCAATGGCACTTCAACTAACGTACAATTTATAATGCTAATCTCTCATGTTCGTTCACTAACGTTACCTTAACAAAATTTTATCAAAGTTGATCTCTCTTTCTCCATCTCTCTCTCTCTCTCTCTCTCTCTCTCTCTCTCTCTCTCTCTCTCTCTCTCTCTCTCTCTCTCTCTCTCTCTCTCTCTCTCTCTCACACACACACACACACACACAAGTATTAGTAAAAACAAATAATAAATGATAACAGTTTCTCTGGCTCTCCGTCTGGCTGCCTCGCCCCCTCCATTCAGACTTACGAAGGATTGACTAAATTTTGCATAAAACGATGGAAATTACTTTTTAATCTGATATGATTGTCCCCATGTTTTTCTTGTTCATTAATTCAAGTTAGGGTCTTTTACTGTGAAGAATTTACTTGATACTTGCGAATGGTTCTTGTATTACAGGCTTTTAACGTCCGGTGATATAATTGGTAATTGGGGTGTTGATTAAATCATCCTTCATTTGATAAAATGCTTTGCTTTCTGTCTATAGTCATTGTGTTAAAAGCATAGAATGCCTGTTAATTAAATAATAAAGTCAGCGTGATAATAAAAGAAATTAGCAATAACATAAAATTTCCCTTCTCTCTCTTACCCATTTCATATAAATTAAATGAGTTAATGCTTCATTTCACCTACATACACACACACACATACAGTTAACTAGTCAGCAGCTAGTTGCACGACTGCAGTCATCCCGAACAGGACTGAGGAGACCTAGGGGTTAGCAACTTAAACCCAAAAGAGTTACTGAGAAACAGAACGCTAATTCTATATGGCACCACTTCCTATATATTTATATATATATATACATACATGCATACATACATACATACATACATATCTATATATATATATATATATATATATATATATATACATATATATATATATATATATATATATATATATATATATATATATATATATATATATATATATATATATATATATATATATATATAATATAGCACAAAATCTTGTCATTTAGACATTTTGAAAATTCTTAAGGTCAGATTACGTTGTAAACCCCTCAAATTTTTATGAATTGAAGCAAATGTCTTGGGAATTTTAAGGTTTTATTCTAGATACCAACTTTTATCCCTTGACATTTTCGGGTAAAGTACTGCAGGTGGAATTTATCTTAGATTTTAATGCCTATTTAGTTCTCATTGGGTTATAAAGGCATTTAAAATAGGAAATGTATGGGTGTAATCTAAAGGCAAAGATAGAATTTTATATTATTTCCCCTTCACGGTCATAAGGTTACATTCTTTTTTTAGAAATAAAGTGTCTTATAAACGTTATTTGTTGCAAATTAAATACTTCTGTTCATCAATCTGTTTACAGCTACTATTTTTTGAACATATAAACAAAGGAATAATTGTAATTGATCTGTTAAGATCCATTAACATGCAGTGGAAAACCCAATGAAGTAAAAGTAAGAATATGGTAATTGCTCGACAAAAAAACCATTTCACATCGCAGTATAGCTCCTCTAGCAAGAAAACAGTGTGAAGTCATTCCCATCACAAGAAGACAACAATGACAAGCTCAAATAAATTCTTATGCCAGTGTGCATTGGCCAAGGAAAATCCTGAATAACACCCCTGGAATCCCCTGCATGATACTTCGAGTCATGCGCGGTAGAACGAAATCAGCCTTGCCAGACCCCTTGGCGCATGACGTTTCAAGAAAATATTACCCCGTTTAACTGGGGTGAGTCGCGTGCCATGAATCAAACAGAGGAAATGAGCAGGGAAACACGAGTCTTCCCAGGTGATGAGAGCAACTCCATGACCAAGACACAGAATGAGGACGGGAAATGAAGAGGCCTGCCGACGCAGAATCTTAATATTAAAATGTGGAAAACGCTTCTGGAGTCAATTGCCTAAAAGAAAGAATGCAGCATTAAAACTCCATTCATTTCCGTTGTTGCGAAAGGCGAGGTTATCTGCTGGATTTATGGTGCTTATGGAATTTATATAGAAAGGAAAAGCTGACGAGCTCCTGAGCAGGAAGCGTCTATAAAGTTCATACGATGCATGGAACAATAAACTTTAGACTGGAAGGCCTGTATGTCATTCTGTAATTGCTATAAACAAAAGTTATGCTTTCAGCTGATAGTTTTACAACAGATTGGCACTGTGATATATCAAAGCTAGGTTCTGAAACATTTTGCATGACATCAAACAGAAAATAGCGAAATGAAAAGCTATCTAAAAGAAAAAAAATATGTAGGTTGAATTTTCCAGTTTTAACCCAAGAAAAACAAATAAAAATGGGGAGAGAAATCAGAAGGAAAATCACAGATTGTTTCAAATGATCGCGACCGCCCATTATAGTCCCAATCGTTATACTTTACTGGCGTTTTAATTAAAATAAGGCTCTGTGCAAAACTCGTACCTGATGGAAACAGGAATTGAATTTACGCTTATTATGCTCATTTGTTTATTTTTATAATGATTATAGATTGAAACAGAATTCTTCTCTATGTAAAATCCAAACAATTCTTTGTTCAAATAGCTCTTTAACTAATCTAAGTAAGTTAAACTAACTGAAAAAAAAGTTATAGAGGAATTTGATCCAGCCAAAAAAATTAAAAACGAACAGCAATAATCTTCAAGTTCTAAACGAATTGATGAAATTGCGCCTGAACTTTTCAGTATGCAAAGGTTCATATTTTAGGTTATTTCCCGGTAAGGCATAATTAGATTCGCTGCAAATGGTGTTTGATTCATACGTTCAATGCAAAATGCATCCTTTGTGTGTTGTTTTCCATATGGAGAACGACTGCTGGGGAGGAAAATGTGTCCTAGCGTGATCTAACTTTGGAAAAAATATGTATTCTTTAAGAAATGAGAAAACTAAAATGATGATATAAGAGTCCACCCTAAAGCCCGAAAATAGGCATTAGTCTATGGTCCTGCATGATAATGCTGTTGGAGGAGAGTAAAATACCAAAGATATAATATGATGTCAGCAAAGTGGGAAACTTCTACCACCTGAATGTTTTAATGTCGCATCATTTAAGACAGAAGAAACTGAAATTTAAAATTTAAAATGTACTGTGTTTATCACAGATAAAAAGCAATCATCAACAGCAGGTAGCAGAATGTTTTAGATGTGGCATGTGGAACTACTGATAATCACAAATGATTAGGTTTTCCTCTTCTAATGTTATCCCAATGGATCTTAAGGGGCTTAAAAGGGATTATCGCACAGCTGACTTAGTTGTTTTTAATGTATAATTATTAACATTAGGAGTTTACATTGAAGTCCTGTTGTATCTTGTAATTAATTTACTGCTTAGGTTGACAGAATCATGATGGATTTTTTCAGGCAACAGGATTCAAACAAATCACTCCACCTTCAACCCCCTCCCGAAAGACTGAATTTAGGGTATCACACATACATACATACATACACACATACATATATATATGCATGTATGTATATGTATATATATATATATATATATATATATATATATATATATATATATATATATATATATATATATATATATATATATATATATTGTATACGTATGTATGTATTTGCAAGAGTGATTATCATCGTTGAATATCTAGACGTACAGATGGACAGTTACACAACTCGGATGAGTGTGTACCATAGAGCAAATAGAGAATGTTTATCCAAAAAATATTATAATCATGGAATTCTCATATTTTAACTGTCAACAGAAGTGATATATAGTTACGTTTATTTTGTTCAAGATCAAATTGATTATAAAGTAAAATGGAAATAGTAACACAAAGCAGAACTTCGGATATCTCGTTGAACCGCCTACAAGGCTTCCAGTTATACCAAATAACTTTCAGATTTGAAAGCAAACGAGAAAGATAAACCTGAAACAGAAACACAAAGTCATTTACTAGAACGCTTGACTGAAATCGTAAGCGAGGTGCGATGTTCATCAGCTCTCTTGTGAAACGTCATAATAAAATCAGCTATGTTTAACTCAGAATGATTCATTTTGCAAGACGCTGTCTGTATGGCACTAATGGTTGCGAAGAGAATAGCAAATCTCAAAGCGTTTCTTCTGCTTATTAGAGAAAATGACATACTCCATGGTTTGTTGAGTAGTGAACTATTTAGCTAATTTAATATATAATACAACTGTTATTGTTATTCTATCAAAATCGTTTATTTTTCTTACTGCGTGAAAGACAGAGACGATGAAATGAATTTTCCCACGATCAAGTTTTTCTCTTTCAAATGTGCTTCCATAAAACGCCCTACTGTAGCTAAATTTTGTTCGTTTCTGTGGTACAATTGCAGTATCATCCTCCACTCAAAGTTACCATTTGGGTATCTAATCCCAGAATATATTTCATTCCAGTAACTAAAACTGGGGTTACCATTCATTTGAAAAAATATTTAAAGCAGGTTTATAACAAGTATTGCGTGAACCTCCTACAAATATGAAGGATTAGGGCATGCATGAACTTCAACATATTACGCCTAAGGCCTACTGATATGTTCATTTTTCTTTCATTTTCTTTGCAGGTATGTGAAAGGCAGTTTTACTGAGATGTTAAGTCCTCGTAAATGAAGGTAGGGTCCTCCAAACACAGTAGTTTTGGCGTCAGTATCATCTTCCCTTAAACACCATTCTCTGTCTCTATCTATCTATAAGATTTTTGTTCATGTTAATGAAAGAAATGCTTGGTAAAATTTAACTTGGAGTTTCACACATTCATGAAGATTTTGTTTCGTAAGCTATATAAGTGATTAAAAGCTGGAAAATTTAATTTGGCAACAATTAAACGTATACATTAATATATCACATCAGAGTCGACCCCAGCATTCACAAATGACAAGCAAGGGCGCTACCAAAGTGACCCACGCAGGTCAGAAGTTGGAACCTAATTAACTACCGAACTACCAGTTACTCAGTTGTTTACATTCATTCGAATTACCCTTCCTACGTGGATATGACGGAAAGCAATATACGATACCTTGGTCAATATAAATTAATTTCTAAATCACATGAGGATGTAACCCCAGGACTCGTAAATGAATGGCAAGGGCCGTACCAGCTGACCCACATAAGTCACAAAGGAAGTTAGGACCGGAGTACTTGCACAGTACCTGAGACTTTACCAGGTCATAAAAGAATTAGGAGCCTAAGTACTTGCTAAACCCATGAGACAATATCTGTGGGATCAGTGGGTAGCGTCCTTGTCTTTCATTCGATCCTGATGTAAGTTAATAATTACACGCGGTATTGTTCCAAGACGATCTTACATTTTCGTGATGAGCCCTTGGAAATTAATCATCTTCGTCGGATAAACTTTGCATCGGCAATAACCGCCATAATGATCCAGCATTAATTACGGGGATAACAAACATTTTCTTGAACAAGGGACCTGCAACAAAGAGCCGACTGAAGTCGCGAGACTGGTAGGAAGTTGCAAAGGCCTCACGGACAGAAGACGATCACTGAAGTCTTCGTTGTAGAAGTTATAATTTACAGAACTTCGGAAGACCTTCGCTTTGATATATCGCGCTGGAACGGAAGCCATAGAAAGATATAGAGAGGAGGGGTAACAGCCGCACTATGAATAGTTTGGGTTATTGGTAGGGACTGATGTTTAACATCTGAATGGTATCCAGTATCTCCTGATTTGAAAATTATCTAGAAATGGGTGTCCGTTTTAAGAGCATAATACCGCACCTCATTTATGAAGAACAGCAAACCTAGCTCAAACCGATATTCTCGTAAGTATTTGAATTCAGTTTGCTGTTCATCTTACGTCATTCTGGGTAATCTAGCAATTACCTATTGATCTCTCACTTAAACGCTACTTGATGACCCTTATGACAAACGTAAAGCTCAAGTAATGTTGCAAAATATTTCGGAAAGTCCAGCGCTAAAGATGACACCACTCGCTAGAGTTTACGGCGTTCCAGCAAATAGGCTAATGGAATTGACTTCCATGAGAGACAACTAGCCTACGCCCTAAGTGTACATACTGCATCCATCTTGCTATAGAAAACTAATTACTATCTCTCTCTCTCTCTCTCTCTCTCTCTCTCTCTCTCTCTCTCTCTCTCTCTCTCTCTCTCTCTCTCTCTCTCTCTCTCTCTCTCTCTCTCTCTCTCTCTCTCTCTCTGTCACATACACAGTTAAAGAAGCTGCACCACCTTCAATGAAAACGATTTTCATTTTGTAAGAAAAGACCAACGTAATCACCGTGAATCTTTACTTGGATACTGATTACTCAACAAAAAAAAATAAAGCTACGAAATTCTGAACTCCTTTTCTGTGGATTTTTTTGCAGATAACAGGCGAAGAATTCAATTCCAAATGCAATGGAATGAAATTAAGTTTCCAATTAGACTCAGGGGTATTAACCCATGAGACCGGGCTTTGGTTGTTCAGTTATTCCAGCGGAATACAACTTGAACCGAAATCACGCAATCACGTTTGTATTGTCAAATATTCTAGATATGAGGGGACTGGGGCTTAAAGCCCGGCAACGTTCACTGGTGACAAAATCGAATCAAGGGATATGCTGAAATTAGATTTAAAACTAAATAAAAATCTTTCCTCTCTCTCCCGATGCAGTCTGGACTACTATGATTGTGTAAACCATATTTACTTCCCCTAATTTCGTTTATCATAAAATGTTAATTTTAACGAAAAGTGATGTGTTTATATATATAGAAGAAAATATGCTTTTGCATATGTACTAAATTCTTGATACGTTTTACTATTATCTTTACTTTTTTTAATCTCCTCACCATATGTTAGTTTAAAATGACGGTTCTTCATTAGAATTTTCCTGTGTTTAATATTAATAGGTATACTGGAATTTATTTTCTACTCTAAAAAATTTATCCAGTCTTCATGAATCACCATAATATCGATCTCAACCTTCTTATGACGCTTGTTGCCAGTTATGCCTAATCATAAATGAAGTCATGACACTGGATTTAAATATTTTCTCGGGAATCGGTTGACAGAACTTGGAGTAATCTATGATACTGTGGTAAACATTTCTCCCACCTGTTTAGTCATTTATACTTTATTCTTTAATGACGTTTTAATTCCGAAAACTCATCCTCTCATATCCACCCAACTACTGAACCTAAGAGTAACGTTAGCAACTGTGTCAGGTATGCTTTCATATATAGCTAAGAAAGGATAATTTTGAACTTGTATGTGGACTGTGCTGGGTTTTCTCTTTATCATGGAATACTGTTTTCAAATTTGGAATGATCATTCTCTGAACGTTAATCAAGCTTGATCACAAGCGTTTAATCCAATAACAACATGTTCTTTATTTTCAATGCAAACTAACATTTATTGGTTCATTTTCATTTATTCCTTTCACTTATTTAGATATGGTTTGGGATAAAGCATCCCTTGTGTGTTTCCAAAGGCTCTGGATCTTCATGTGTATTAGGTTAGCCTGAGCTAATGTAATCTGAAGTATAGTGATATTTAGTTTTTAAATACGTCTTAATGTCATCTGCAACTAGCATCTGGAGACATGCAGTGAGTGATTGATGTTACTGTTCTCGAGTTGAAAATCTGTTTAAGGGAGAGGATATTTAGCTTTCTTCAAAAAACGACAATAACTTGATTTGAAATGCTTCTCTTTGACGACCAAATATCACCCTTCTACGCGGCCAGCACGTAATGCAACTGTAAATAAATATAATAACTGAAACGTTTGATTTAAAACTTCCTGATCAAAAATTTGAACAAATAATCCTTTAGAGAAAATAGCGAGTGAGGGGTATTTAGCAAATTAATGGGTTGAAATACCCAACCCTCCAAGAGATAGCGCTTCATCATCCTCAAAACCTAATTATTGTCAGCCTTGACAATGACGCTGAGATCCGTAGAAAATAATTTTTAAAAAATATTGACATTCATATTGAAGTATTATTTCGAAATATAGGTCAAGGATAAAAAAATGTTTATGGGGGAAATTTATCAGTCCCAATGCGCCTACAGCACCCATTACGATTCACAAGGTATTCACAGCCAAGGTTCATCGAAATCAGATAAAATATCTGTGGGGAAATTCACCAATGCAAGTCCACCTACAATACCTACTAAACTCTATGGTGATAAGAAAAATAAAATTTTCTAATTTAATCTTACCTTAGACCTTAAAAACACTCATAAAGGTAAAAAAAGGCATGTGGGGATGGTTACAAACTGATAAGACGTATAGCACCAAGGTTCATCGAAATCAGAAAAAAATAAAATTTAATGTATATTGGCCTTTAAATCAATCTGTCCAGTTGAAAATAGGCAAAGGTAAAAATATTTGGGGAAAAAGTTAGCAACACGAGGTGTCTACCTACCACGCCCATCAAAATCACAAAAACAGAAAAGTAGGATACTACTACTACTACTTCTACTACTACTAATAATAATACCATAAGCAATTCATTTTGACATAATAATAATAATAATAATAATAATAATAATAATAATAATAATAATAATAGTAATAAGAAGAAGAAGAAGAAGAAGAAGAAGAAGAAGAAGAAGAAGAAGAAGAAGAAGAAGAAGAAGAAGAAGAAAGAAAGCTCACGTTTAGGCAAGTTTTTCTGAACATAATGGTAGAATTTTCTTATGGAATAAATCTGAACCTCTACATTATTCCATTTTTAGCCATAATATGACCATAGGCCAAAGTTTATCAAGTACTAATATCGAAGAGAAAAGAATTATCCCAATAATAATGATAATATTAATTGTAATTATAATTATAATAAGCTTATTATTGAAAATATCTTTTATTTAGTTGTAAGTTCATCAGAGCGCAGATTTCCTTTTAGTTGCTGTCAATTAATGTTTCATTATCCGGATTTCGTCTTCCGAAAATTAATCTGTTGTCAGCGTGGAATCATCTCTGGTAAAATACCAGATGCTGCGATATCACACCTATTCCCGATATCCGTTCAGGAAAGAAGCACACACACACATATATTATATATATATAATCTTAAAATATATGTAGTAAATGATATATATATATGTATATATGTATATATATATATATATATAATATATATATAATCTTAAAACTAAATGAAAAGCTGATTATTAAACCACCTAAAACTAAATGCCGATTATTAACCATCCCTCGCATATTTAGGTATTACTTGAGACTTGTACTTTCACTTGAAGTGAAGGATAGTGTCCTGCATTTTAATCATGGTGTATTATTATTATTATTATTATTATTATTATTATTATTATTATTATTATTATTATTATTATTATTATTATTATTATTATTATTATTTCACATGCAAGCACACTAATATAGAATAATCAACCGACCACACCAAAAACTCAAAAAACTATTAACTCACTAACGAAGGTCCCAAAGAAGACTGCTGATATCTGAAAAAATAAAGACAACAAAGATGAGAACTAGAAACTAGTAACAGGAGAGTAATATATATATATATATATATATATATATATATATATATATATATATATATATATATATACATGTATATGTATATATATACACACACATATATACAGTATATATATATATATATATATATATATATATATATATATATATATATATATATATATATATATATATATATATATATATATATATATATATATATATATATATATATATATATATAGAATACAGAAATTAAGTGCTGGGACCTATGAGGTCATTCTACGCTGAAACGGAAACTGACAGTAAATAGGTTTGAAAGGTGTAACAGGACAACCTCGCACTTGTACTATAAATCAATTGTAAGAGGGGTTGAAAGATGGAAGAAAGAGAATATGAACGGAAGTACAGTAAAAGGAATGAAAGTTGTTGCAAGTCCGAAAGGACGCTGCAAAGAACCTTAGGTAATGCCTACAGTGCACCGCGTGAGGCGCACTGACTGCACTATCCCCCTATGTAGTCCATGAGCCAGACCAGATTTGACTACCATATGGAGGGACTAACTGCCTCTGTTTTCACTTAGCTTATGGTCTGAAGTGACTGGAATCAAGACCAGGACTTCCCAGATTCCCAGCTAAATAACATTTGGGTGGCTATTTTGAAAAATGGATGCCATTTTACAGCAAATATACTACATCTCAGAAAAAAATACCCTGAACTGAATCAATTTATCACAATCCCATTTTATTACATCCCAGTTATTCAAAATAAGAATACACATCAATTAAATCATAGACTGTTTGGCTTTTCTAGTATTTATTTTGTTTCATTCATAAAATTACAGAAAAAATATAGTTTTTTGTCGATTTTTCGAATCATGCATAAATTGTTAGGCAAATCCTTTATTTTGTACATGTTTGCTAGTATGACTTTAACTAGCCTCTAATTACTGAAGAAAAACAAATTTTATCATGGCTACCACCTTTTAGTGGTATAAATCACATTTTAAAATATAAAAAGCAGTAAATATGGGCCTAAAATTGTGTTTTTCAACCATTTTAGCACAAAATCTTTGACTATTCCTCCATATCTAACTTCTGTATTGTGCAGATTAATTTGTCACTGATAAATTGAAGGAATATGGTTTATTTCCTTCAAGTAATCTTTATAGAATATTTTATATTATTCATATTATTCCCAGCAATGCATAAATAAGAGGTCTGTATTCAATACATATGATCATTACTTGAATCAATCTAAAGTCATTCAATCATCACTTCATCTTCAAAATATTGCAGTTGTCCTTGATCAAGCCTTATTTGCAAAAGCAACAGAAATAGCATGGAAAAACCAAGAGAAGTATAGTGGTGCTGTTTTAATGATGGGTAATTTCCACACTATTTGCAATTTAATGTCAACAATTGGCAAAATGTTTGGGGATGCAGGACTTCGTGATTTAGCTGTGGAATCTGGGGTGATTGCTGAAGGTTCAGCGAACAAAATGTTGGAAGGCAGACAGTATAATCGTGCTGTACGTTTCCATAAGCTGATGTACGAGTCATTAATGAGACTTGCATGGTCTGGTTTTCCCGACTGGATGGAAAACAATCACATAGATGACCTTCCAGTGTTGCGTAATGTCAATCATGTAATGTTTGAGCTTCATGAGAATATCACTTCATCTGTATTTGAGTCTGTGTTAGCAAGTGACTCGTATAAGAGAATACAAGTATTGTTTGATGAATATTTAGAAGAACTGAGGAACAACAAGGGCCCACTTGCTCCCTATTGGATGACCTATGTTGACATGGTGGACATTTTACTTGGACTGTTGCGTGCAGACAGAGAAGGTGATTGGTCTCTTCATTTGTCATCAATTCGCAAAATGATCCTTTGGTGCTTTGCAATGTACAAAACTAATTATGCAAGGTATCTTTCAATATATTATGCCCAAATGACTCATCGACAACTGCCCTGATTTATATGATCACTTTCAAAATGGTGGTTTCTCTGCCCAGCTCAGGTCATCAAATCCTTTTGCACGAATTGCAGTAGATCAAACCACTGAGGAGACAGTAAATAAAGACACCCAAACTGCTGGTGGAACACGTGGCTTTAGTTTGAAGCCAGGAACAGCTACCAGGTATTATTTGACTGCAGAACATCGAGCAACAGTGCTACGGCAATTGCGTGAACAAATCTCTTTCCAGGGCTCAAAACTTAGTCATATCGACCTGGAAAAGACGCGAATAAAAAGAGATGAAGCTGATGTGGCATCGTTGGTGGATCTGATGGAGAATGATTGGATAAATCTATTTCAGAAAGATCCATCAGACTTGATTAATATATCCACTGGAACAGTTGCATCAACTGAGATTTCCAGTGATTTGCTCTCAGCGCACCAAAAAGGAGAAACAGCATACCAAAATTTTCAAAGACAGCGACTGCAAAATGGAGAAGGTTTTTATGACCCCATCAAAAAACTTAAGCTGAAAACATTTCAGAACATGAAAAAGAAGACAGTAAAAGGTACAAAGAAGGAAATTGTTCTAAAAGCTGACCGTCGGGTATTTGGGAACATGATTCTCATAACACAGAACCGCAAATTGGACATGCTTGATGTCATTAGTCACCCTCTGGGGCCTTTACCTTGGTCACTGGCAGGTACTGATGGTGTGATGAAAAAGACCAACAAAGCTGTTTTGCCAAACACTTGGAGAGTAAGGTATCACCTGCTGAGGTCATACCTGGCCAATATGCCACAGTTATTGATGCAATGGCGGTCATTCAAAAAGTTAGTGGTGAGAGTCGTACTGTTGATGAGCTGTCCGAGTTATATTGAATTGTTCCAGAATTGATGTTGTATTTGATTTATACAGAGATCAGTCTATTAAACAGCTGAGCGTGAGAATCGTGGTTCACATGAAGGTGTAGTATTTAGCCAAATTAGGCCAGGTCACAAAAAAAATTGGAGGCGACTGCTGGCTTGCTCAGAAAGTAAGGATAATCTTACTAAGTTCTTGGCAGAAAGCTGAAAGGATGAAAAAAAGAGACAACAATAAGAGACAAGGTTTTGTTAGTGAAATCTGGGGATAACTGTTTCAGACTAACAAAGAATGACTGGCAAATAGTTCATGACCTAACATTAAACCATGAAGAAGCGGATACACGTCTACTGCTGCATGCCAGACATGCTGATGAAAATTATCCCTCTGTGGTATGTGCAACTGATGATACAGATGTTTTTGTGTTTTGCCTTGGTTTCAGCAAATTGATTAACTGCAAACTCTTCATTAGAAGAGGCCCCAAATCTTGTGTTAGGCTTGTTGACATCAACAAATTGGCTGCAGCACTTGGAGATGAAATTTTCTCTGCTTTATTGGGTCTGCACTCGTGGACTGGATGTGACACCGTCAGTGCATTTGCAAGACAGGGAAAACTAAAAGCATTGAGGCTAGTTGCTCAAAATGAAAAGTACAGGACAGCATTTTCCAAATTTGGAGCCAACCGGGAACTTTCTAATGAGGTGCTGGACATTATAGAGGAGTTTACCTGTCAGCTGTACTGTAGACAAACAAAATTGACAAAGGTTAATGAATTAAGATATAAGATGTTTCAAAGCCGTAAAGGAGATGTAGAATCTGGGCAACTACCACCATGCCAGAATACTTTAGTTCAGCACACACACTTCGGGCAAACTATCAATCAGCAATCTGGAGGCGATATTTAGAGAACTGGCTAGATATTCCTGATCCTAATCAAGGCCATGGGTGGAAAATGTCTTAGGACCAAAAATTAGTAATACAATGGATGACTACTCCCCCAGCCCCAGAAGTAGATTTGGGTTTAATGTCATGTAAGTGTGTCCAAATTTGTCGACCATCGGACTGCCCATGTATTTTGAATGGACTTAAGAGTACTGCAGCCTGTCAACTGCAAATATGCACTAATATGGAAAACGAAGAAGAGGAAATACAGCAAGATATGGAGGATTCATCAGATAGTGATGATGAATGAAGCACCACAAATCATCTGTCTCTGAAAAGCAACATGGACAACTTGATGGTATTCGTTGATTTTTCCCGTGAACTGCAATAATGTGTATTTGTATTATGCAACAACTGGTTATGGTATTTCAATCCAAATAAAGGATGATTAACTGTGATGTGTGGTTCTAAAGGTCAATGCTACCTTAGAATAACATTCCATAGCCATATACATTGGACTTACTCTCAAAGTATCGAGAAAGTCAGCCGGAAAGGTGTGAAAATTTTGATTTTTCAAATCTATACCCTAGAATATTTCATAGTATGGATGACCTAATCTTAATATTGTATGCTCCCTGTCTGTAGTATATTATCCTGAACAGTTTGATGTAAAATTTGCCTGTCTGTGACTATCTGAACCAGAGTTACAGATCATTACCCGAGAAAAGATAAATCTGCCTCAAAATGGCGGCCATCTTTAGAGATGGCCGCCAAAATGGTATTTAGCTGGGCTTCTGGAAAGTTCTGATCATGTTTTCATATACCTCAGGCACTAAGCTAACTGAAAACCATAATGGCATTTAGTCCCTCTGTTTGATAGTCAAATTCAAAATTTGGGTATCTGGCTCATGGACTAATGGAAGAGTAATATAGCCTATATATGTTACGGTAAGACTGAAACGAGGGATTTCACGAAATCCCTGAAATTTTTAAGGAATTCGTGAAATCACCAATTCACTCAAGGACATTTGATCCCCAAGGGGCTAGTACTAAACACGGCGAAACAGTGATTCATCTACACTGTTTCGCCGTGTTTAGTACTAGCCCCTCTCCGGGACCAAATGTTCCGAAGTGAACTGATGATTTCACGAATTCCCTGAAAATTTCAGGGATTTCGTGAAATCCTCGTTTCACAATCTTACTGTAACATATTTATATATATACCTGTATATACACGTATATATGTATATGTATATATATATATATATATATATGTATATATATATATATATATATATATATATATATATATATATATATATATATGGTCAGGTGATTTATCTCATACTGACTATTCATCAGGACTTTAACAAGTATTATTATTAATAAAGATTTGGTGAAACTGAGGTCAAAACACGAATATGTTGTAAACCCCATGTCAGACCGAAAGATACTGGCTTCATTCGTTCACTGAAAACGTATAACTACCCCAACCGATAAAAAAGAATGATGTTTGTCTTCTATTAATAATAATTACCTAAAAAAAAATCGAAAGGTTTTCACATTTCATCTAATCATTCAAAATATATTTTTAATAGCTCTTAATCTTATAAGCAGAAAAAGATGAATATAAAACTGTAGCTAGAAAACAGCGTTAAAATAAGATCAATTAAGATACCAATATATCGCTAGAAGAGAATAAGAAACCTAAACCGCCGACCATCATGTTCTTGTCTGCAGCTGTTTTGGGTTCCTTTGCCATTGTTCACATCATAATTTTCATTTCAAATCACTTTCATCTGCCACCAGAGCCTCTGTAGTATCAATAGCATTGGTTGTACCTACCGTTAACAGTATACTTAGCGGACAATCCTTTAAGGGTTTTACGAGTAAGATTATTATAACTGTACTTTCGCTGTAATTGTCATCACAGTCGTGTTACAATCCTGTCGCTCATACGTGGTAGAGTTGTGCAAGCAGCCTGCAAGACTTATTTGTAATATCCAAACTCCGGTTTTTCAGAACGCATGAAACCTATAGTAATTTAAATTGAGTTACCTAGGAAAAAAGATGATCTCTTTTGCAAGCACGATTTTAGTGTGACGGTTATGAAGATAATATGTAAAACTCTTATGTTATTTACGGTGAAAACAAGTCTTTAAATATCCTACGCACGAGGGCCTAATTATATACAAATCCAGACTGCTCCTTTAATGATTAATTGCCTGAACCCCACTAGCGCTAATTGTAGTGTCAACTTTGTTTCGAATGTGCTAGTAACGTATGCCATGCCTTAAATGGTAGAGACAATTTCATTTTCAACAAAACAGTTTCCTCTCTTATCCCTGTGAAGGAAGAAACAGGAAAATATATACATGGGGCACTTTAGTCTTGTTTCTTTGAATCCCATTGTGCCTCCGTTTACTAAATCAGTAAATTATGTGCCCATGTCAGAACCTGGGTAGAGAAGGGCAAAGGGATACAGCCTTATTATGAAAGGTTTGCTTATAATCGAATGGCTAACAATTCTCGGAACCACCATCTCTAAGTTGACATTTCGTGTACACACAGACACACACACACATACACACACACACACACACACACACACACACACATATATATATATATATATATATATATATATATATATATATATATATATATATATATATATATACTTTATATATACTTTTAGAGCATACTCTCAAACTTAATATTATACACATTTATGTATAAACAGACATTTGTTTATTTGTACCTTTGCATATGCTATAAATATTATTTATTCTTGCACTTTTTTATGTATTTGCAAACTAACATGTAAGATTATACTAAATTTTAAACACATATTTAAGGAAACAATAGCGCATGGTATTCAATTTTGAATATTTATTTAACCACATATTTAAACTTTAACTTTTGTTATCATACATGTTCTTTGTACTTAAAAAAACGCCCTGAAACGGTTAAGCTGTTAATCCCTTGACCGACCAGTACCCAGACCTCAAGGTCATTCTCCCCACACGATGATGTAAGAGGTCGAAAGCCCGCACTGGAAATCAGTAGTTGCTTGATAATGCCATAGAGGCGAAACAGCTGTCGCGACAAAAATCAATAAATCGATGAAGGAAGTCTGCGTATTTTTCAACAGAAATTGACGAACTAGAATCGGAAAAAACTCCGTCGGTATGAAGATACCTGCAAGAAACTTGTTAATGCCACTAAACAATTGCTTTTAACGATATATATATATATATATATATATATATATATATATATATATATATATATATATATATGTGTGTGTGTGTGTGTGTGTGTGTGTGTGTGTGTCCACTTCCTGCACTTATACATTGAGCTCATCAACAGCGCGTCAACTTTCCTATACACTGCGCCACTCTTCTATATTCCTTACACGCTCAAGCTCCCTGGATGTTGGCCTTCACTAGTTTCTTCTCTCTCTTTTCTTTTCAACTCTTACGTATAGCATACGGTTTCCACCAACCAATCACCTTTCAGTCTTCCCACAACGACCGAAAAATCTCGAAAAACTCTATCGATCGTTGCACCCATGCTAAGCTTTTTATAATCTGTTCATATCTCCATGTTTCTTTCCCATTCAGTGTTTCTTGAGCCACATATGCTACGTTAAAAATCATTAAAGCAAGTAAATGCAATTCAAAACATAAATTTATTAAAAGCTCCAAGGTACATCGCCTCTTTCCCTCGTCTACCAGGCTTTCGGATTCTCTTCCTCGTTCCGTTTTCTCTGACTCTATTTTGATTTCTTCAGCAACGGTTGCATAAGAGCACCGCGTTTCCCTTCACACTAAAAAAAAATAATAAATAAATAAAAAAAAAAATTAAAAAGCCACTTCGAATCTATTTCCTGCTCCGCCATCGTGAACATCACCTTTAGTTCACAAATTTGAAATTCGCTTTTCGCTGTGTCGTAGCATAAAAGGAAATTACTATTGCTATTCTAAAGGTGATACTGAGCTTTTGCTACCATCATTCCAAACACTTCCAATTCGGTTCCGGACTTTTTTTCGCCATCACTTTTGACTAAAATTCTCTCCCTCTCTCGCTCCGCTATACATGCTCCAAATGTATTCCATTTTTCGTCCTGTTTATCTGTCTGTCCTCGCTCCATTTGTCTTCCAAAACTTTGTCTCTCATACGCTTCAAAAACGTGCTATCTCTATTTTTTTTTATGCTTCATGAGCTGTGCATAACTGCATCCTGTTCTATAGAGGTATGAGAATTTGAATCTTAACGAATGTGTTGTATTTCTAAT
This sequence comes from Macrobrachium rosenbergii, assembly GCF_040412425.1. Classification (NCBI taxonomy): domain Eukaryota; kingdom Metazoa; phylum Arthropoda; class Malacostraca; order Decapoda; family Palaemonidae; genus Macrobrachium; species Macrobrachium rosenbergii. Next base: position 59,634,928 of record NC_089791.1, read on the forward strand.
CATGATCAACAAAGATAAAACGATGAAATAAGAGAGATAAAAATGTTTTTACTATAAGTGAAGGAGTAAAAAGAATAACAAGCCAAGCAAACAAATTTAAAAGAAAATATCGAACACCGTACAGATGGATAAACGCGTAGATAAACACTGGCTGTTTGGCTGGGCAAACTGTCGTCGCGAGAGTTTGTATTTGCAATTTCTACTAAATCAGTTGAAATCACCCCCTTCGTTAATATTTTGTCGTGATTTCCGAGAAAAAATTGAATTTTCCTGAAAAACAATAATAGCGCCTTGAATACGTAATGACTTTAAGTATTTATATTATTAATACTGAAGTTGAAAACAGCGTCTTGAATAATACTATGTTTTATAATGACTACCCTGATTATGAAGAATTTATCATACTTCAGACAAGAAAATGGAGAGCAACTGATTCCACAAGTGCTTTATTCTAAAATATGTAGCTGAATTTAGAACAGTTAAACACTTTGAGAGTGTAAGTAGATAAAAATTAATTAATAACTATACAAAAATACAGAATATCATATGCTTACTTCAAAGTCAATTTGCTCTTTGAGACAAATTACTATCTCCCATCAGGCAACATAATTCACCTAGAACGAAAAGGACAACAGAGATGGTGGAATGTTAATTTCTCTCCCTTTCTCTTTCTCAAATGGTACTACAAGTGCAGGTAAAAACAAATGCTTCCCGTAGCAAACAAATAATTATGGAAAAATATTTTTAAGAGATAATAAACTGGAACATAAGATAAAAAAATCAATACCTGCATGCACACAAGCACAATCAGATATATATATATATATATATATATATATATATATATATATATATATATATATATATATATATATATATATATATATATATATATATATATATTATATATATAATATATATATTATATATATATATATATAATATACATATTATATATATACATATATATATATATATATATATATATATATATATATATATATATATATATATATATTACATATATATATATATATATATATATACATATATATATATATATATATATATATATATATATATATATATATATGTATATATATATAAATATATATAATGTATGTGTGTAATATTGTAAATACAGTTACGTATGTTATACATAAATGTGTGCATAAACTTGTGCACGTTGACACTAGCAAAAGTGCGTACGTTATATAAGTATGTATGCAAATCGAGTAAAGCGGAAGCATTGCGAATGCCCCAGCGTTTTTTCCAGTCGCGACGAAACGTCATCCTCTCGGCTTAAAATAAACAAGCGATCTGGTGAAATGGAACAATTTGTTAGACGATTCTCCCCTGAACATTGACAGAATTTCCAAAACTTCTCTTCAGCGTGTTGTTCTGGCTATCTATTTATCTACGCCATAGCTCCTTTATCGTCAATGCAATCATTTCTTTACTCTGTTTATTAACAGTTCCTTTGGTCTATCCATTAAGGTAATAACTCACTTAATCTATTTACCTACTTCCTAAGGTGACGTCAGTATCAGAACTGTAGTCAAATACACTTCTTAAAAAGATGTACGCGTATATGGAATTATGAATGACAAGGTAAACATTAAACTAATATTTGAACGATTTTCGTTAATTTTTCATTTACTGCTCAGGTCTTAACTTTTCGAAATATTTCCTAAAAGTTCCATTCATTAATAATTATTCCAGTCCTATTATAATTTTATATCCCAAAAGTATATTCAGTGTGAAAATAAATGCTGAGCAATCCAAAGCACAGACCCTGCCCCACCCTCCCGCCCTAAAATAAATAAAAGCACCTTGTCCAAATCCCGATCTCCCCAAAACATTATCACGTGATGTCTGTTACGAGACCAGCTGTTGGTATAATTTCGTAAAATTCTAGAAAACACGTTGCCTATTAATGCTAAAAAACAAAAAAATAGAAGAAATAAGACAAACAGATAAGCATCAAAGCAAATAAACGGACAAACCGAACCCAAAACATAACCTGCCTGGCAAATGTAATGAGCAGAAACAATTTCTGTGAGAATTTTTCAACTTGCAAGAGACAGGTAAATTTAACGAAAACATTCTTTTACCAACTATCTTTTCATATACTTTTTTTATTTACCCTGAGAAAATTAATATATAGACGGTTAGCCTGACTACATTGCATTTCCTGAGGAGGCCAGAACTTTGGATAAAATCAAAGGCCAACATTATATGAATTCACTTTTAGTTTTCTGTATAAGAAAACTATTGCGCCGTCTTTGTCTGTCCGCCCGCACTTTATTCTGTCCGCCTTCAGATTTTAAAAAACTACTGAGGCTAGAGGGCTGCAAATTGGTATGTTGATCATCCACCCTCCAGTCATCAAACATACCATATTGCAGCCCTCTAGCCTAAGTAGTTTTTACTTTATTTAAGGTTAAAGTTAGCTATAATCATGCTTCTGGCAAAGATATAGGATAGGCCACCACCGGGCCTTGGTTAAAGTTTCATGGGCCGCGGTTCATTGAATATTATCCCGAGACCACCGAAAGATAGCTCTATTTTCGGTGACCTTGATTATACGCTGTAGCGGCTGTACAGAAAACTCGAAGAAACTTCGGTGCATTTTTTACTTGATTTTACTTTAGTTTTCATTTGGTTTATCATATTTTTTGCACACGAAGGTTTATCTTGAATTTTTGAAGATCAAAATTTCATATGAGAAAAACATACATTCCTAATAAGTTCATTTGATACATGTTTCGAGCAAACCAAAGTGTTATTCAATAATCTTTCCATTTATTTCATTTGGTATGAGAAATATTTCCTTAAAAAACTGAGCAGTCGACTGAAATATTACATTCCACAGACGACCTGTTAGTATTTATAAAAGAATAAAACCGTCATTAAGTCATCCTAGCAATAACTAAAGTCGGTATAAATATTTACTACCTGTTAATATCTCTTAACACAGAATTAAAGGTTTCAGTTGATTAAAAAAATCAGAACAAGGTTTTCTTATTAGTACTTTCATCTTCACCAAATTCCTTTGGGTGCAGTCATAAGGAAAGCCACACAATTACTAAATTGGGCTATATATGGCTTCATTATTTACCGACATACTTTTCTCCTCAGGAAAACCACTAGCAATGAAAAACTCAAGAGGCATTTTTACTTGACTATTTTCAGAAAAGTACTCATAAGAAAAAATGTGTATTACAATATCAAACGAAACAGACTCGATTGGTTTTCGCGCATACATGTGTCTTCTCGTTCCTCACTACTTCGGTGTATAGATTGACTGGTGTCACATCAAAGGAAGATGCTTTTTGTTTTTTATATATTATATATTATATATATATATATATATATATATATATATATATATATATATATATATATATATATATAATATATATATATATATGTATATATATATATATATATATATATATATATATATATATTATATATATATATATATATATATATATATATATATATATATATATATATATATATATATTTCTATATAATTTTTAACCCATAGCAGCTTTTCACTTCATTCATTTCTTTTTCTCCTCACGTTGTTATTTGGAATTTTCCATTAATATCTATTCGCGTTTTCTTGCGTTTTGGTGTAATTTTTTCCGTTCAATATATTTATCAAAACTTTTATCCTTGCTTTTTGTTATTAGTCAATTTCTTCAAATCTAGTTATTCCATGATCTTTAATTTATATTTTCATAAGCTTTTTCTTTTCAAATTTTTTCATTCTATTCCATTTTCAATTACTTACCTCTGGAATTTTGTTTATATCTTGTTTTCAAGTCTCGTTTTGAGCAAAACTGTTACATTAAACTTGTAATTAAAGTATCAATTCTGTTCTTGTTCATTCTTTTATGTTTACCATTACTTAAAAAGTTTTTTCTTCTCCTTTCCATTACTCCGTTTTACAAGCTTTGACTATGATTTGCTCCCTTCAAGTGGCCTGTTTTTCAATTCACCAACAGTGTTTTTTTTTATAAATATACAATTAATTTTTAACTTATATTTTCATTTTTCGAGTTTCCTTTCTTATCTAATCCAATATGGTTATGTACGCATAAGAAATCCTTTTCATATTTTCTCTATTATTAATAATTTCATCACCATCAATAATATCCATCACGAAATACTTTGGGATGAAATCTTGATTTAGTAATTTTTTAATAACCAATACTGAGAAACAGTTGTTCGAAACACTAATGCATTTTACCACCAAACTCTCTTACAAAAATATAAGTCGGTGTCTCAAAGGATATGATAGGCACCTTTCCAGAGTTGACATAAGAAGTGCAATTTACTGTCTCCAGCTCAATTAAGGTCGGCTCGCTCATAAGAATCTCACATTAACTTCGCTTTTATGACTGCTGGGCTGGATATCAACTGCTGGAAAAGTTCTGCCTTTTTTTCCCCCTCTCTCTTTTCTCGCTCTGCTATCTGCCAATTGGCTCCTGATTCAACCTAATTATAGTTGGAAATGGACAATTATATGGACATATTTACATAACACAAGGTTCATTATCTTTGTTCCCATTCAACAGGATATTTTTTTCTCGGGAGAGATTGATGTTACGTATTATGTTCACCATAAAGCACTGAAGCTCCCTGAGAATTAATAGTAGTTTTTTGCGTTTCCTCATTAATATATTGATATAAGCTCTCTCTATACTCGTCGCTGTTGGATGTACATATGGCCAACTCTAATCCAGAAGTATTTATACAATTTATGACACAGTCTGAGTGACTGTTAGCGATATGTGTCTATACTACATCCTTATTTATATGATTCAATGCACTACGGGTAGTTGTGGAAGTGCTCAGCTTTCTATTCTTTTAGTTAGAGTATCAGACAATGAATATCTCCAGTGCTACGTGTGTTCGCCGTAATGTCACCATATAACTTATGTTTTCGGAACATCACCTGTGCCATAGCCTCCGTCTCATGGATTTGGAAATAACTTGGACTGGGTTTCCCAGGTTGAGGGTATGCTCAAGCACAATGGCCTCTAATAGTTCTTTGTTTAATTTATTCTAGTAGTTTTACTAGTTCAGCTTTGCCCATCAATGTCTTTTTCATATATGGACTGTTCTGCTTATGAAAAAATGCATATTAATTCAGTACAAAAGAATGATTAAGAAATGCTTTGTAAAAATTCCATCAACATTCACTCTACGCACGCAGACTTTCGTGAGAGTGAATGAGCACACGTGTAGCCAGACAATGAATGTGAATTTCATCATACGATAGAATTAACTTGGCAGAAGTGTTGCAAGTATTGACATTGTATTTGAAAGGATATTTCAAAATATGGTAAGCGATTGCGTGTAGGATATTAAAAATTTGGCATTAAATTCTACTTTGAACCCAATCACTTATTTCACTACGTGGCATTTTTCTGAAATGAAAGCTGTAATCCACATTCTTCACACACTAGCTGTCCCCGTCTAACAAAGCATAGGGCTTTACTGATACTGAAAACTTCCTCTCAATCATAAATCTTATATTTTCCTCTTCCACCGGCGCTTTCTTTATTATTTAACAGAATACGAATAAAATGTTTTCTTGCTAACCTGCTGTTGCCTTAGCAAGTTTTCTCATTTTCATTTGTGTGAAACGCGTTATTTTAACTAATTTTTTCTCATTTAATATCCATTCTATTACAGCATATACAAAGTACCCATTATCGATGGATATTGATTATTTTTCACAAAGCGTTTTTGCTAAACCTATTATTTTTTATCACAGACCATACTTAAATCAGAGTGAAGTGTACCAAATTGCTTAATGGCTCTGCATTATTTTATTCACATGGAATGTAGTATTTGCCTACACTGATGTGCAGGTAAAATCATCCAGACAGACACACAAAACCTCCTATATATACTGTAATATATATATATATATATATATATATATATATATATATATATATATATATATATATATATATATATATATATATATATATATACAGTAGTATATGTGAGAATACAGGTACAGACAAAGCAATGGAGATACGCACACACACTCGTGTAATTATATATATTATATATATTAAGTGGGTGTGTGTTTTGATTTAGGGGTGTTTAGGTTCAGTGGGGGGTGCATTTAGGTTTATTTATGGATATGTTGAGGTCTAGTGGGGGTGTTTGTTTAGGTTTAGGGGGTGTATTGAGTTTTAGTAGGGGGCGTGTGTTTAGGTTTAATGAGGGTGCATTTAAGTTTAGTGAGGGGTGTTTTTAGATTTAGTGGGGTGTGAGTGTCAAGGTTTTGTGGGGGTGAGTTTAGGTACATTGGGGGTGCGTTTAGGTTTAGTGGGGGTGTGTTTAGGTTTAGTGGAAGGGACATTTAGGTTTAGGGGGAGGGGTGTTTATGTTTGGTGGAGGATGTGTTTAGGATTGGTGGGAAGGGCGTTTATGTTTAGCAGTGGATGTGTTTATAGGTTTAGTGGGGATGTGTTTTGCTTTAGTGGGGGTGGGTTTACGTTTAGAGGGGGATGTGTTTAGGTTTAGTGGGGGTGTGTTTTGATTCAGGGAGTGTTTAGGTTTAGTGGGAGTGTTTAGGTTTAGTTGGGGAGTGTTAAGTTTAGTGGGGGTACATTTAGGTTTAGTGGGTGGTGTGTGTTTAGGTTTGGTGAAGAGAGTGTTTCAGTTTGGTGGGAGGGGTGTTTAAGTTTAGTACACAGTGTGTTTAGGTTTAGTGGGGTGTGTTCTTGTTTAGTCAGAGTGTGTTTAGGTTTAGTGGGGCAGATTTGTTTAGGTTTAGTGGAGGTCTTTTGGTTTAGTGGGGGTGTGCTTAGGTTTAGCGTGGGTGTTTCAGTTAAGTGGGAGGTATGTTTAGGCTGAGTGAGGGTGTGTTTACGTTTAGTGGGGAGTGTATTTTGATTTTGGGGGTTTTTATGTTTAGTGGGGGATGTTCCATTATAGCAGGAACATGTTAATCAAAACCACATCACATTTTACTTCATTTCTAAGGTAAATGGTCGATGTCATTCAGAATATTCCCGGGCAATGCCAGGCTGGTCAGCTAGTATGTATATATATATATATATATATATATATATATATATATATATATATATATATATATATATATATATATATACAGTATATACTGTATATATGTATACACAAGCTGGCCAACCCAGCAAAACTCTGAAGTACTCAGGAAAATTTTCCTGCGCCTCCTTGTACTGACAGTCCCTTTTATTCAGGAATTACTGTTCTGACTGTCCTTTATATCCAAAAATTACTGTACTGACTGTCCCATTTAGCCAGGTATTACTGTGGTGACTTTCCTTTTATCCGAATAGTAATGTACTGACTGTCCCATTTAGCCAGGTATTACTGTGGTAACTACCCCTTTTATCCAGAAATTACTATGCTAACTGTCCCTTTCATCTAAATATTACTTAACTGACTGTCCCATTTATCCAGACATTACTGTGGTGACTGTTCCATATAGCCAGATTACTGTAGTGATTGTTCCTTTTATCCAGGTATGACTGTACTGACTGTCTCGTTTATCCAGGAATTACTGTAATGAATGTCCCTTTTATCCAGGCATTAAAGGGCTGACTGTCCATTTTATCCAGGCATTACTGTGGCGACTATCAATTTTATCCAGGCATTACTGTGGTGACTGTCCCATTTATCCAATATTACTGTGCTGTCTGTCCCATTTATTCAGGTATTACTATGCTGACTGTCCCTTTTGTCCAGGTATTACTGTGCCGACTGTCCTTTTTATCCAGATATTACTGTGGTGATTGTCCATTTTATCCAGACATTACTGTGGTGCCTGTCCCCCAGGTATTACTGTGGTGACTGTCCTATTTATCCAGGCATTACTGTTCTGTCTGTCCCTTTTATCCAAGAATTACTGTGGTGACTGCCATTTATCCAGGTGTTACTGTGGTGACTGTCCCATTTATCCAAATATTACTGTGCTGACTATCCCTTTTATCCAGACATTACTGTAGTGACTGTCCCATTTATCCAGATATTACTGTGGTGACTCTCAAATGTATCCAAATGTTACTGTGGTGACTGTCAAATTTATCCAAATGTTATTGTGGTGACTTTCCCATTTATCCAGGTATTATTCTGACTGATTTTCCAGATTTATCAAGACTATTTCCCACGTATTACTGTTGACTATTTTATCCAGATAGCACTGTGGTGACTGTCCCATTTACCAAGGTATTACTGTGCTGACTGTCTCATTTTTCCAGGCATTACTGTTCTGTCTGTCCCTTTTATCCAGGTATTACTGTGGTGACTATCCATTTTATCCATATATGAATGTGATGACCGTCCCATTTATCCACATATTACTGTGTTATTTGTCCGTTTTATCCAGGTATTACTGTGCTGACTGTCCCCTCTGTCTAGGTATTACTGCAGTAACTGTCCATTTTATCCAGACATTACTGTAGTGACTGTCCCAGAGGTATTACTATGGTGACTGTCCCAGAGGTATTACTGTGGTGACTGTCCCAGAGGTATTACTGTTCTGTCTGTCTGTCCCTTTAATCTAGGTATTACAATGGTGGCTGTCCCATTTCTCCAGGTATTACTGTGCTGACTGTCACTTTTATCCAGGTGGTATTACTGTGGTGACAGTTCCATTTATCCATGTGTTATCGAACTTTCTGTCCCATTTATCCGAGAATTACTGAGCTGGCTGTCCCATTTATCCAAGTATTACTGTGGTGACTGTTCATTTTATCCAGGTATTACTGTGGTGACTGTCCCCAGGAATTACTGTGCTGACTGTCCCTTTTATCCAGGTATTACTGTTCTGTCTGTCCATTTTATCCAGGTATTAATATGGTGACTATCTATTTTATCCAGATATTACTGTTGTGACTGTTCCATTTACCCTCCACTAAACCTAAGCACACGCCCTCACTTAACTGAATGACCCCAATAAACCTAAACACACTCCCTGCTCAACTTAAACACACCCACTGATAAACCTAAACACATCCCCACTAAACCTAGACACACACATCCACTAAATCTAAACAGACCCCTACTAAACGTAAACACAAACCTTAATACAGATTTATTAATCACAGGAAAGAAAAGCAATTTCAATAATAAATTTCTATGGTATCGAGTACATGAAAATAGGTATGATGAACCTGAAGATTTTATTTACCACATAAGTTACAAAGGAAAGTGGGAAGGGGGATGGGGAAGCGGAAGGGGGTATGGATTTGAAACCTACCCTATTATCTAAGTTGGGTCAAATGATGGCCACATGCCAAATTCTGTCTAGATCGGTCAAGCGGTTACAACATAACTTACAAAGGGAAGGACGGAGGGGGCTTGGGGAAGGGAGGGGAAGGGAAGGGGAAGGGAAGGGGAAGGGGAAGGGGTACGGGTTTTATACCTACCCTATTATCTAAGTTGAGTCAAATGATGGCCATGTGCCAAATTTTGTCTAGATCGGTCAGCAGTTACCACATAAGTCACAAAGGGAAGGGGGAAGAGGAATGGGGTATGGGGGAAAGGGGAAGGTCAAATGATGGCCACATGCCACATTTTGTCTAGATCGGTCAAGTGGTTACCACTTAACCTACAAAAGGGAAGGAGGATGGGAGAAGGGGAAGGGGAATGGGGTACGGGTTTGAAACCTACCCTATTATGTAAGTCTGGTAAAATGATGGCCATGTGCCAAATTTTGTCTAGATTGGTCAAGCTGTTACCACGAGTTACAAAGAGAAGGGGGAAGGGGGATGGGGAATGGGGAAGGGGGTACAAGTTTGAAAACTTACCCTCTTATCTAAATGATGGCCATGTGCCAAATTCTGTCTAGATCGGTCGAGAGGTTACCACATAAGTTACAAAGGGAAGGGGGAGAGGCGAAGGGAGAACAGGAAGGGATTGGGGTATGGGTTTGAAACCTACCCTGTCTAGATCGGTCAAATGGTAACCACATAAGTTGCAAAGGGAAGGGGGAGGGGGATGGGGGAAGGGGAAGGGGGTACGGGTTTGAAACCTACCCTATAATATCAGTTGGGTCAAATGATGGCCACGTGCCAAATTTTGTCAAGATCGGTCAAGCGGTTGCCACAAAAGTTACAAAGGGAAGTAGGAAGAGGGATGGGAAAGGGGAGGGGCAGGGGAAGGGGTTACAGATTTGAAACCTACCTTACTATCTACTGTAAGTTGGGTTAAATGATGACCACATGCCAAATATTTTCTAGACTGGTCAAGCAGTTACCATATAATTTACAAAGGGAAGGCGGAAGGGCGATTGGGGAAGGGGAACGGGATACAGATTTGAAACCTACCTTGTTATCTAAGTTGGGTCAAATGATGGCCACTGCCAGATTTTCTCTGGATTGGTCAAGCGGTTACCATATAAGTTACAAAAGGAAGAGGGAAGGGGGATGGGGGAAGGGGAAGGACTTATGGGGTACGGGGTTGAAACCTACCCTATTATTTAAGTTGGGTAAGATGACGGCCATGTGCCAAATTTTGTCCAGATCGGTCAAGTGGTTACCACATAAGTTACAAAGGGAAGGGGGAATGGGGATGGGGGAAGGGGGAGGGAAAGGGGATACGTGTTTGAAACCTACTTTATTATCTGAGTTGGGCCAAATGATGACCATGTGCCAAATTTTGTCTAGATTGGTCAAGCGAACCGGATTTCTAAAGCGCGCTAACATACAAACATATAAACAAACAAACATTCACTTTTATATATAAGATACATATCATATATTTATATAATATAAATATATTATATATATGTATATATGTATCTTATATACTGTATATAGAAGAATCGCAAGGGAAACAGTCCTGACAAACACCTCAAGATTAAGAGGTAAAAACATGTCTCTCACAGGGATCAAGGTATGCTTACGTTCCACATCACATGATGCAACTTCACGGCTGGAAAACTACATAGACTATAAATATATAAAACACCACTCAAATGCCGGAAAAAATGTTTTAAATTAAAAAAAAAAATTACAGTTTTTCCAGTATATATATATACTCGTATATATATATATGTGTGTGTGTACTGTATGTATATATATATATATATATATATATATATATATATATATATATATATATATATATATATATATATATATCTCTCTCTCTCTCTCTATATATATATATATATATATATATATATATATATATATATATATATATATATATATATATATATAGGGTATGTGTGAATACGAGTGTGGACAAAGCAATGGAGAATGACACACACATAATATATATATATATATATATATATATATATATATATATATATATATATATATATATATATATATATATATATATATATAGGGTATGTGTGAATACGAGTGTGACAAAGCAATGGAGAATAACACACACACAATATATATATATATATATATATATATATATATATATATATATATATATATATATATATATATATATATATATATATATATATATATATATATATATTATATATATATATATATATATATATATATATATATTTATCCTAAAGATCATAAGTATGAAACATAAAAATGAAAAAAATTATTCTTTCGAATGCCATTCCCTGAAACAGCCCGTAGAGGAATGAATTGTTTCATTTAATTTTCATTTGTGTGATAACATTTTAGTGCACGTGATACTGAAGGCAACCTTTGCATATATTCATATAGAAACTGGTTAGAAAATCTGTTCGTTGCTGTTACTACTTTCTCCATGACTTCCTTATGAAAAAAAAAAAAAACTCTACAAGGTTTCCCTTATCCTGAACACTAAATTTCACATCTTTGGGTGAACGAAAAGTAAAGGGACTCCTTTCCTTATAGGTTACTATCCAGTAACCTATATGGTTTTCTTCAGAATCGGATAAATATTATTCAGTCTATATGTTAGAGGCTTCTGAGTTGCTAAGCTAAGTCTCGTAGTCATCATCATTCTCTGCAACGAGTAGTGATAAATATCTCTGCACGCAAAATATTTTTCTTTCTCTTTGGAGCGCTCATTATGGGAATGGGGGGGGGGTGGATAAATGGGCTTAAACAAAAAGAAATCAGCCGTTTATCAATGAACGCCTGAGTCGTAGTGGGAGGCGAGAGGAAGATGTCCGCTGTCAAACTGTCTTTCCGTTACATAAGAAAAAAAAATTCCATTTACCCATAATTTACCTGACGTAGTGTTGCTAAATTTACGAACTTGATCACTGATTAGTGCGGCATTAGCCTTGAAAGAGGGAGGATTTGTTACTCCTCGAAGGCGGCGTGGCATGGGATGTGGGCGACCGACATATGCCGTTGGTGACGCTTAACAGGTTAAATATTTTAACGTACAAATGCTGTAGATGGAACAAACTTCACCTACTTCCGTTTCCATACTGAGCATGCATGAGTTAACTAGAGGCCTCATTTCAATAATGTCTGGCACATAAGTAACGCAGGTCACCAAATGCACGGTGATAAGTGATTTTCTTGAGCCATACCTCGGTAGGAAAGTGCACAAACTCGTCCCCACCTACACGACTGCACAGATAGACCGATGTTCGTAGTTGGAGCTGAGGCGTTATTGCCTTTATATATATCCGCTTCCTGAAGATGAATTGCAAAGTTCAACAGTATATGTTAAGATATTTTATAAATTATTTGCTTTTCTAAGAAAATGAAACTATCAAACTAAGTATTTGTCCGTGTAAATTCGATGATCAGGTAGGCTACATATCCCACGTGCACATACCTAGACCTACATTAGTAGTCCTACTGGTATCTTGGTATTTTTTATGTTAATCAGTCTAAATATTCATTTTGTATCATTTTATATACCATCATGTATTTGATAAAAGTTATGTAAGACTTTTATCAAATCCAAGTTCTGATAAGAACGGCTTCAGGATATTCTCCCGCCAAAAGTTGAAGGGGATAGGACGACCGTTACACTCACTCTGCCTCTCAACCATAGACCTAACCAGCTATTCTCTACCCTGTAACCTAATATGTGTCTTTTTATTTACACAGGTAATGTTAGGAAGGTTATCGTTGAAATCAGCATCGTACAGATAACAAAGAAAAATGGCATTAAATATAATGATGGGGTTGATCAACTCTCAATTTTAAACCTGCGGCAATACTCAACTCTCCACTTGAGCACCGACACTGTTCACTACTGTACACTTCAACCCAACAGTCTTCGTCAGTTTCTCATAATTAATCACATCCTTAGCATTATTACTACTATCATAGGTACTGCCATTACTGTTATAAGTCAATACCAACAGCTGTAAAAAACTGTTCGCAATTTGGTACTCCCTTTTCTAGGAACGAAGAAATGCAAAACGCATTTCACAAGCTAATCATGTTCCGCTTTCTTACCTTCAAGTAGGCATGTTTCGGGACTTGGGATGGAAAACACTCGTCTGTAGCATATTACTTTCTTCTTGGATGTCTGTGAAGTATTTCCTTTATTTATTTTTTGTAGGATTATCAGCACTAGCACTCAAAAATAAAAACTTCGAGAGGAGCCACAAGAATACGTCATCCCCCTACGACTGGTGGGTGGGGACTGGGTGGTGGTGCAGGTGTGGACCGTGTGGCTGTGTCTTCGGTCAGCCGACAGTATGGATTCGACAGCTTTTAAAAAGAAATAGTAAAATAGCAACAACGCCAGAGTATCGAGATAGCAGTGTGCGTCAAAACTGACCAAATAATTTCCGATTAGAATATTGAATGTATCAAATACTTTAGAAATATGAAAAGAAGAATGAACAAAATTTCTCCAGGTTAAACTGAACAGTATTGCAAAGAAATGACTGTTATGTCCAGGTGGTTATTGGAAGTACCTCATTTACCAGTACCGGTATATAAAGGTACACTGAATCTGAGGGAACTGGTTATGTCTGCTTTGTTTCCAGTTTTTCTTTTATCTAGAGGAGTCAGAACTACAACTACTACCCATAAAGGGTCAACAATATCTGCTATTTGTTTATTAAACTATTAGCAAAGACTGTATATAAGGTCTCTGCTACAAATTCTAGGTTTTGTATGCCGCCACTAGGGAGGGACTGAGTGCAACCCACAGAGCGTCAATGACATGGAGTGGCGATCTCCCAGCCGAACGTGTGATCTCGGGCGGCCATATTGAAAGGTCTCGGGTCAGCTCATAGTACAATACTTATTACTATTATTATTTTTACTATTATTTTTTATCTTTTTTTAGTATTATTATTATCTTATAAATATTATTATTATTATTATTATTAATAAATTATTATTATTATTATTATTATTATTATTATTATTATTATTATTATTATTATTATTATTATTATTATTATTACGTGACCCAATTTCACAGAGAAAAATTACCTCACAAAAACAGGTTGGCCTAAACACTCCAACCATTGTGGTCAAGGCCTAAGCATCTGCTCTTGGATCTAACCAGTGTCTAGCATAAATGGTTCCTGTAAATTTTAGGACTTTCTTTGAATACAGTCACTAAACACTAACTAAACAGTAATGTACAATCATTAAACACTAACATTCACTATACACTTACACTCACTAAACACTCACACTCACTAAACACATACACTTACTATTCACTCACTAAACACTCGCAATTACTATACACTCACGCTCAATAAAACTAAACACTCACTGAATACTCAACACCCACTATACATTAAATGCTCATAAAACACTAAACACTCACTTAATCCTGAACATTCATTAAACACTAAACACTCAATAAGCACTCACTACACACTAAACATTCACTAAGTACTCCCTAGACACTAACACTTATTAAACATTCACCAAACACTCAGTAAACACTCACTATACACTAAACACTTACTAAACCATAAATACTCATTAAACCCCTAAACACCCATTAAACACTAAACAGTCACTGAACATTCACTAATCACTCATTAAACACTCACTAAACACTTACACACTAAACATTCACTAAACCCTAAACACTCACTCACTCATCTTACTCATTTGGTAAGATGCTATACCATTTAAACCGTATCCTAAGTACAACTTAATTTCGAATATTTAAAAATTATTAATCTGTGGTAAAAGTTATCGAATCATCATGCCAAGAAAACAATGGCCAGTAAGAATGATTACAAAGAAAAGAATCTTGGCTAAGCAAACCGTAGGCCTATAGCTATTGATTAGGCATGAATTTTTATTGTTAGGCCTATCTTTTAAGAACAATTTTATTCCAAAAGGAGTCAAAATTACTTTCCTTTGGTAGTCCTTTTTAGGGAATTTACTCTATGTAGCGTTCCAAAGCCTTATAATTAAAAGAAATTACTTTGTTAACAAGGTGAGAAAAATCATATTTTGCTAACGGTTTTTTCAGAATCTGCGTTAAACAATGCAACCTAGAATTACCAATGTTGCTCAACGTGCTAAATACAATGCAGTTTGTTTTACGAAACTGATACCGCCTTCACAGTGATGCTATTTTATACTTGACATAAAAAATGCCTGGCGGTAGGTGGGCCTAGACAGTATTGTATATGTTAACATGTCATATTTTAAAACTATAACAGGTATATATATATATATATATATATATATATATATATATATATATATATATATATATATATATATATATACTCATATGAACCCTTTCGTGCACGAACCACGCACATGCGCGTCCGAGCCGCACTACTTCGGTGTGCACGATGAACAATCATGCGCGTGAGAAAAGATCTTTTTTAATACGTCAAAAATCACAAAAAGGGCACCATAACAACGAGGTATGAATAACGTCACGAAGCACTGCTTCTCCTCATGGCATGGGGCGGGCGGAGCTTGTGACCTACGCATGCGCCGAAATTTAAAAAGCCAGTGTGACCGCGTGACTGACCTGTGTGGATTGATTATCAGTGCTGCCTATTTAAACGTCTATAACGACGTTATTTCCTACTCAATTTTGCCGTTTTATTACAGTTTTTTTGAAAAGGTGTTACAGAGTGTTTTGAAAATACCAAAGTTGTGTTAGCGCTCTTTCACATAAGGGTAATGGGCCTGAAAAAGAGAGTGAGCAGTTGGAGAAACTAGCATGTGAGGTCCTCATCCCTCCTAACAAGTTCTGTTTATCGGACCTTACTGAGTTCCAAAAGCATAATTTAACTCCTAGAAAGGTAGGTAGGCTATTAATGTCTGTGGAGAGTGGAAGTGAAACATAGTGATGATAGCAGTGGCGAGTTTTTGGCCGAAATTGAAAGTGTTGATAGCATCGACGAGGAGATCCCCATTTTTCACCAGTGAAGAGTGGACGCAAGGCGAGAAGGGGATGGGTAGTGAGAGGGAGCAGTATGCCTGCATTCCCCGCTGGTCAGCCGGTCCCTCGCACGCAACTCCTTCCCCTTCTGTTACTGATGATGAAGATGAAAAACGGTCTACGGATCCCCCCAAAACTGCATGAATTTACAGATATTTCCCGGTTGAAAGTGCCAATGCCAACGCGAGCCTTAGGTTTCCTCCATTTCTTTTACATGAGAGAATTTTTCCGTTATTTGACGGAAGAAACCCATATTGTACCATTTATTGCAGGGATGTACTCAAACAAAAGAGCCCACTGAAGTGGCATGGCTGCAATATCACCGATGTTGCACATTATGTCAGAATGTGCATTTTTATGGGGTGCTGAAGTTGCCGCAACGACGGATGTATTGGTCTAAACATAATAAATACTATCAAGGAGCCTGGCAATTAATGATGTCTTCCAAAAAGTTCGTGCAATTATCACGCTATTTTCATGCAATGAATTGGGTAGCAATACACCGGATAATACTGATAGGCTTATTCATGTGCGACCAGTGCTTGAATATATCCAAAACTTGTGTCATCTTTATGTGCCAGGAAAGAACTGTCTTTGGATGAAGGTATCCTTCCGTGGAAAGGCAGGTTATCTTTCTAAGTGTATAACCACAAGAAGCCAGTGAAATATGGAATCAAAATTTATATTTTGTGTGAGGCAGAATCCGGTTATGTGCTTGATTTCATGGTGTACCATAGTGCAAATCGTCCTCTGCGTGATGTGGTTTTTCAGTTGCTGCTCGTCTAAATAAAGGTTACCACTTGCTCATGGATAATTATTACAATTCCGTGAAGCTGACAGAAGAGCTGTGTGAGCACGGGGTGCACACCAGTGGCACTTTACGGCTTGTGAGAAGGCCACCAAAGGCACTCAGGGCACTCTGAAAAAAAAAAACCCTCCCCGCTACACTATCAACTTCCGAAGGAAAGGCAATACTTTTATTTTGTGCTGGATGGACACAAGGTTGGTTATTGTAATAATCAACTTGCAAGGCTCGGATACGGAGGAGTATGTTCAGAAAAAGAAGGTGAAGAAGGGGGTGAGTTACTCAGGTGGTAACTACGGCAGTACGACGACCTGTTGCCATTAGAGAATACATACAGTACATGAGAAAAGTTGACCATTTTCACCAAATGATCAAATACTACAGCTTTATACGGAATACGGTGAAGTGGTCAAAGAAAATGCTGATGTACTTGCTGCAAATTACATTGCAGAATGCATACATTTTGTATCGCAAGTTTATCACAGACCAAAATAAACTGAACCTCTTACAGTTCCATGAACTAGCATATACCAGTTTGATGGAACTCAGTCCAGATGAGTGGCCTGCTGTTGATCTTGCCATTCCCCCAAATGCGTATTCTGCAACTGCTCACGGTGATATTGCCTCCGTACCTGCTTTTGCTGCAATGCCCACCCCTAGTACCTCAACTGATGCTTCTACTGCCACTGGCACTTCTGATGCTGCTGCTATGCCTTCGGTACCTGGAGACAAGACTCCAAAACGAAAGTCAAGGGTCGTTGACCCTATATCTCATCTTTCTCCTGGCACTGTGCACGTGCCAGAGCCACTACCAGACTTCAGGAAGAAGTAACGTGTTAGCTCTCCTGGCACTGTGCACGTGCCAGAGCCACTACCAGACTTCAGGAAGAAGTAACGTGTGAGCTCTCCTGGCACTGTGCACGTGCCAGAGCCACTACCAGACTTCAGGAAGACGTACCGTGTTAGCTCTATGAAGGCCATTTGAAAGGGCACCACTTATCATTGCGCTTCGTGTAAAATACCTCTCTGCATAAAACCCCAGTGCTTCCGTGATTACCATACGAAGTGGAACTACTTACTGGCATTCGTCCAGCACCACGGCACCTCCCCAGAGGCCCGGGGCGGGGGGGGAAGCAGCAGTAGGAGCATCAGGAATGCCTCCTCCTCCTCCTTCCCCTCTTAGTCATACGACGTGAACTGCAGGGTCTTCCGAAATAGAGGAGGAGGCATTAGAAATATATGAAGACTAGGATTGTTGGTGAGTACAACAGACTGCATTTCATATTATGTATATTTATTTTTATATGTTTTTATACAGTTCATTATTTTACGGTATTTTTATCCAATTTATATATGTTTTCATTATTTTCTTGTGCTTTTATGTGTAATATGTTTTTTTGGAGAAAAAGTTTTATGATGATGGACAATATTTATCATGCATTTGCATTTTCAAAAATATTACCAATTATAAGCATTTATCATTCTTTTTTTGCAAATGTTTAAATGAACTTATGACATTTTACAGTACGCATAAGATCTCCCGGCTGCTCAAGCGAACAAGTTTATTTACTTTAATTTAGGGGGATGGGGACTGTGTCATACTTAACATCTATAGTATATATATCATTGGAAAAAATATTTAAATTTCTCTGTGTGCAAAGAAATATTAGATATCACAACTCACTTATTTTTGGCAAATTTTTAAATTCAAGTAACTTGTGAAATTTCTGTTTATGCCGAAGTTCTCCCTGGCAGCTCTCCAGAGTTTGTTTGTTATTTTTTTTGGGAGGTGGGGAGTGATTGTGTCATACCTAACACATATAGTAATGAATTATATATCATTGGAAACGAAAATTATTGAAATTTCTCACTGTGTAAATAAAAATGAGATATTTCAATTTACCTATTTTTGTAAAATATTTAATTGCACGTAATTTTTGAAATCTCCATTTATTCCTAAGTTCTCCCTGGCTGCTCACGCGAGTTTGGTTGTTTACTTTTTTATTGGGGGTGTGCTGTGTCATACATAACACAAATAGTAATGAAATATATTTCATAAGAAATGCAAATTATATAACTTTATCACTGAGTAAATAAAAATTAGATATCTCAATTTATCTATTTTTGGTGATTTAAAAAAAAAATAGTAACAAACTGCTGTCTCTTGCCGATAACCGACAACTCGTGAGTGTATTTTTCATTTGTTTCATTGCCCTTTGTCACATCATACCTAACACAAATAGTGATTAATTATATATCTAGAGAAAGGCAATTTATTTCAATTTTGTGCTGAATAAAAAGAGGTATCTAAGTTTAGCGGATTTTGGTGAATTAAGAAAAAAGAAGTGGCAACAAATTTTCCAATACGGCTAACTTAAACTCGTGATACGGATACCTAATTTTGGTTTTAGGGACTTTTTTAACATTAATAATAAATTACAACTCATCAGCTTTACACTGACATCAAATTCATTAACCTAGCATGAAAAATAACGTTACAAGGAGCAATATAAAAAAATTACCGCAATGCATGTTCGTATGGCCCGTGGAGTCCGTGAATCTGCCCGATCTAGAGAAAGTCCCATCATTTGACCTAACTTAGAATCTGCCACAGACCAAACCTCTACGACGTACTGGCCGGAATCGTCAAAGATTGAATCTTATATATAAAATTGAATGTTTGTTAAAATTAATTTATTTACAATATTTACAACTGTTTGTTCTGGTAAAAGATAAAAACCATTGTTTCAAGTTAAATAAACAAAAAGTTGTAAGAAAAAAGGGCAAAAATAAACAACAGCAGGCAAAAAAAACCAAACATACGTCCTCCATCGAACCCTCAGCTGTGCAACTGGGACAAAACGAAAAACCCCGATGGAGACGAAGACAGCCTTGTCATCAAAGATGAGCAGCTCGTGGTCACACGATCATTCACACTCCACCTACGACGTGCTCCAGATGCTCCAATTTGCTGCTCAAAAACTCGACCAACGTCGACTCAAAAACTGCCTGCTGCTGCTGCCACTGCCGCTCTCGCTGCCCTACCAGACCCGACTGGCGAAAGAAAAACGGCAGCTCACCGACGAGAACATCAAAACAAAAAAACTTGAAGGTACAGCAATCTGCGGGTTGAAAACCGTCATACACCTCCCCACCTAAAAGAAAAAAAAAAAAGATTATTTTTTTTTTTTTTTTTTTTTTTATGATCCTCAATGCTGTAACAACCCGCCAGCCAAAACAGAGCCATCCTGTCACGGTCGCCATTGTAAATGGTTCTTTAATATACTCAGGACGGGGCTGTCATGACTGACGGCAGAAGTAAAAACAACAAAAACAATATAATGAGCTTAAAATTAATTTATTTACAATATTTACAACTGAGTCAGGTCTGGTAAAAAGATAAAACCATAAATACAAAAAAACCCAAAAAGGCAGCTCTAAAACAAAATCAAGTAAATAAACAAAAAGTAGCTGTAAGAAAAAAAAGGCAAAATAAACAACAGCAGGCAGAAAAAAAAAACAAACATACGTCCTCCATCGGGGCACCAAGACAGCCCTCAGCTGTGCAACTGGGACAAAACCCACCAACCAGAAAAAACCCCGATGGAACGTCAAGACAGCCTCACGATCAAAATGAGGACAGGTCACACTCCACCTCTCAGTAATGCTCCACTCAAAAACTGGTTCAAAAACTGCCTGCTGCTGCTGCCACTGCCGCTACTCTCGCTGCCCTACCAGACCCGACTGGCAAAGAAAAACGGCAGCTCACCGACAGAACATCAAAACAAAAAAACTTGAAGGTAAGGAGGCAGCAATCAGTTCCCGCAAAACCACCAGTGACACCTGGATAAAAGGGGACAGTCACCACAGTAATATCTGGATAAAAAGAACACTCACCACAGTAATACCTAGATAAAAAGGACAGTACCCACAGTAATACCTGGTTAAAGGTGACGACAGCACAGCAATGCCTGGATAAAAGGGACAGTCACCACAGTAATACCTGGATAAAGGGGATAGACAGCACAGTAATTGCTGGATAAAAGGGACAGTCACCACAGTAATATCTGGATAAAAGGTACAGTCACCACAGTAATGCCTGGGTAAAAGGGGCAGACAGCACTGTAATGCCTGGTTAAAGGCGACAGGCAGTACAGTAATAACTGGTTAGAGGTGTAAGACAGAACAATAATAACTGGATAAAATGGACATTCACCACAGTAATACCTAGATAAAAGGGACAGTCACTGCAGTAATACCTGGTTAAAGGTGACAGACAGAACAGTAATACCTGGGTAAAAAGGAAAGTCAGCATAATAATACCTGGATAAGAGGGATAACCAACACAGTAATACCTGGATAAAGGGGACAGACAGCATAGCAGTAACTAGATAAAAGGGACAGTCACCACAGTAATACCTGGATAAAAGGGACAGTTACCACAGTAGTCTGTACATATAAAAATGGATGTATGTATGTATGTGTGTGTATGTTCCAGCACAACTCTGAAAGGCATTGAGCAATTTCAACCAGACTTGACATACATATGACTTACTATCTGGGAAAGAATAGTTTGCCGGTAAGACATCACTGGTACCAAAGAGGGTGGGGATGGGAAGGGGGTGACATGTAAAAATAACCAAAAATGACAGATATTAGTATCCAGTCCATAGTTTACGAGGTCACTGTGATGAATAGTCACACTCCCAATGCCCTTAAGTCCAAGTTCAGCCCCTAGGAAGGGGGGTTGGAAAGGGGTGACATGTAAAAATAACTGAAAGCACAGATATTAGTGCCTAATCCATAGTTTTTGAGGTCGCTGAGTTGAATAGTGACACTCCCGATCCTTTTAAGTCCAATTTCACCCCCAACAGGAAAGGTGGGTGGGAAGGGGGTGACGTCAAAATAACCAAAAACCGTAGATATTAGTGTCTAATCCATAGTTTTCGAGGTCACTTGGATGAATAGTGACACTACCGATGTCCATTAAGCCCAAGTTCAGCCCCGATAAGAAGGGGGTGGAGAAGGGAAGGGAAGGGGGTGTAATATAAAAATAACCGAAAACGACAGGTCTTAGCGTCTAATCCATAGTTTTCAAGGTTGCTGTTCAAATGTAAATTTGTTTGTAAGTTTGTGGGCTCCTGATGCCCTTTAAGTCCAAGTTCAGCCCTGATAGGAAACAGGGTGGGAAGTGGATGACATGTAAAAATAACCTTAAACAACAGATGTTAGTGTCTAATCCATAGTTTTCACAGTCACTGAGATGAATAGTGGCACTCCTAATGCCCTTTAAGTCCAAGTTCAGCCCCGATAGGAAGAGGGGTGAGAAGGGGTGAAAAATAAAATGTTAAAAATTACAGAAATTAGTGTCTAATCCATAAATTTTGAGGTTGCTGAGATGAATAGTGACACTCCCGGTGCCCTTCAAATCCAAGTTCAGGACCAATATGAATGGGGGTGAGAATATTATGTAACTGAAGCAGCTGTCTTAACAGGAAAGGAGAGGAAGCGAGAGAGAGAGAGTAGAGGGGTGTTGAGAGGAAAAAGAGGAAAGAGTGAGAGAGAGAGAGAGAGAGAGAGTTTATCGGTTGTCATTCAGAATTTTCCTGGGCAGCATGGAGTTAGTCAGCTAGTTCCTGGCTAAAAGGGACGGGCAGCACAGTAATACCTGGTTAAATGTGACAGACAGCAAAGTAATACCTGGTTAAAGGGGTCAGACAGCATAGTAATATCTGGATAACAGGGATAGTCATCACAGTAATACCTGGATAAAAGGAACAGACAGTACAGTAATACTTGGTTAAAGGTAACAGACAGCACAGTAATGTCTGGTTAAAGGTGTCTGACAGCACAGCAGTACCTGGATAAAAGGGACAGTCACTACAGTAATACCTAGATAAAAGGGACAGTCACCATGGTAATACTTGGATAAAAGGGAGTTTTCAGTCATCACAGTATACCTGGATAAAAGGGACAAACAGTACAGTAATATCTAGATAAAAGGGACTGTTACCACAGTAATATCTGGATCAAAGGGACAGTCACCACAGTAATACTTGGATAAAATGGACAGATAGCATAGTAATACCTGGTTAAAGGTGACAAACATAACAGTAATACCTGGATAAAAGGGACAGTCACCACATTAATAGCTGGATCAAGGCTACAGACAGTACACTAATAATTGGATAAAAGAGACAGTCACTACATTAATACCTGGATAAAAGGGACAGTCACCACAGTAACACCTGGACAAAAGGGGCAGCCACCACAGTAATATTTGGAAAGAAGAGACAGACAGAACGGTAATACCTGGATAACAGGGACAGTTACCACAGTAATTTCTGGATAAAAGGGACAGTAATCACAGTAATACCTGGATAAAAGGGACAGGCAGCACAGTAATACCTGGATAAAAGGGACAGTTACCACAGTAATACCTGTCAGTTCACCCACAACTGTTTGTAGGGGTGAACGTTCACTTGAAAAAAGTAGAACTGTCAGTTGAACCATCAACACAAACCCCCCTTTCCCTTCTTCCTCCCCTCCCCTTTCCCCTTCCCTCTCCTCCTTCCTCTGCACATAGACTGTCATTCAGAGTTTTCCCAGGCAGTGCCGGGTTGGTTAGCTTTTATATGCATAGTATATAATATATATATATACATATCTATCTATGTATATACCTATATATATATGCGTATGTATATATATATATATTTTTTTTTTTTTTTCTATATTTATATATGTATGTATATAGAGACTGAACGAATTTGGTCTCTAGACATTCTGGAACCACCTTTTCTGTATTATAATTTCGCATTTCGAGCAATGTAAGTGGCGTCAAATATTCTAGCATTTTCAAGGTGAAATGTTTTTCCAACAAACGGGAAAAATCCTAAACAAAATCTTCCAGACGAAAAAATACTTAGAAATAGAAAGGTATGAAATATTATAGAGTATAACTCGATATTCAAACATGAGAGTATTCTCTTTGTGAATAAAATTATGGTTGACATTTAAATAGGAGAAACGTTTTGTGCGATTTGTATACGCATTTCTATTTCAATGCCTACTCAATGATGAACCCATATATTTAAGATATGAATGCTGTTTTTTACAGAACAATAAGCTGTGTAAAATATAAAAGTTTCTGTGTATCATTACACCATAAACGGGTTGAAATATGAACGTGCTTACGTTGTAAAGCAATAAATCAGTTAAAATGCAAACGTTCTTATGTATTACTGAACCATATACCCGTTAAAATATGCACTGAACAATGGACCGGGTAAATATGAACGTTTTTATACAATAATAGGCTAAACAATAAACAGGCATTTTCTCAGATTAATTCGATTAATCATCATTCTTATCAGATTTTAATTTACAATGGCCTTTATTTTGAAAGCTTTTTTCAAGGGTGTCCTCTAGACTTAGTTATTTAACAACCACATACGCACATACATTTATATTTATATATATATATATATATATATATATATATATATATATATATATATATATATATATATATATATATATTATATAAATATATATATATATATATATATATATATATATATATATATATATATATATATATATATATATATATATATATATATATATATATATATATATATATATATATATATATATGTGTGTGTGTGTGTGTGTGTGTGTGTGTGTGTGTGTGACTGTAAAATATATATTTATCCATTATTCCGTTGATGTTTTTAGTGTCGGTTTAGATTCCCGTATAAATCATCTTTAATCCAAAGGGCCACTGGGACCTATGAGGTCAATCAACGCTGAAAGGAAAATTAAGAGTAAAAAGATTTGAAAGGTGTAACAGGAGGAAAGGCTCGCAGTTGCACTATGAAACAATTAATAGGAAAGGGTGGATAGTAAGATGGAAGAAAGAAAATACGAACGGAGATGCAGTAAAAGGAATGAAAGGGGTTGCAGCTAGAGGCCGAAGGTACGCTGCAAAGAACCATAAGAATTGCCCATCACGTGACGTGCGCTGGCGTCACTATTCCCCTGCAGGGCTTCCCAGTTGATAGTAAATTTTATTTCTTGTTATATTTTTTGGGTGTTCTTCAATTTCCAGAATATCTTGGGCCTACCCTGTCACAGTCGGACACCTACACAGGGACACATTCCGGAACATTAGATAAGAATTTCAAAAGAGGAAGGGAAAATCTAGTTTGCGCTTCGTCCGTAAAGAGTCTTCTCATTGGTATGGCATTCCTGTATCTGATCACAGGCAGGCAACGATGGGAACGATAAGGCGAGAAAGAAAATTCCCTCAAGACTTGCTGGGCCGAAGGAAAATAAGGGATGGATGCAGGATAATCTCCTTTCTTAATGCAAAGAGCGCTGAAGGCCTCATGAAAGGCAGGTAATGAGGTAACCCTGTTTGGGGCGACGATTGCCATCCCTCCTGCATCAATGAAAGATTCAATCGAATACATTATGGTAATGGTACATTGACGCGTCTGAGGACGATATCGTCCATTTTTATGCTCTTACATGAGGAGAAAGAACCGAAGAAGATGATCTCTCTCTCTCTCCCAATAATCTAACTATTGATAAAAATTGTATGCAGAAAGAAAAATACTTTACGGAAAAGGGATGATTCATGCATACTTGAAGAGCCCTCAGCCGCTCTAACCTTGGTAATAAAAAAATCTTGACTGGCGAACGGAACAGATATCCAACATTTCATCATTATCATCATCGCTTCCCACGCCGAGTGAAACAAAGGACCAGGCCATGGTATATATATATATATATATATATATATATATATATATATATATATATATATATATATATATATATATATATATATATATATATATATATATATATATATATATATATATATATATATATATATATATATATATATATATATATATATATATATATATGTATATATATCCATCCATCTATATAGCTTTATAGCTCTCTCTCTCTCTCTCTCTCTCTCTCTCTCTCTCTCTCTCTCTCTCTCTCTCTCTCTCTCTCTATATATATATATATATATATATATATATATATATATATATATATATATAATAGATAGATAGATGGAAAGATAGGTACAATAGCGAATTGCGAATCCTGTAAACCAATTTGTGTTTGTAACATCGCCAGAATTCTTCGAAAACTTTTACAGTGCAATAGAAGTCGTCCAGAATTCTAAAGGGACAGGGCCGCAGAAATCGTAGAGCAGTGCCATCTTTCAAAATCTTAAAAGAAGAATACCATAACTGGTATCATACCATCATGAAAAAATTAGGGTGCCGTAATCCAAACGTTTGAAATGCACAATACAACAAAAATCTAGGTACCACCTATCAAAACTGTAAAGGAGCAATTCCACAAGAACCAGGGTGCCATAATACAAAACTTTAAAGCAGTGATTCTCAAACTGGGTGCCGTAGCACCTTGGGGTGCCACAGACAGTGCCTATGGGTGCCGCAAGATTGTCATGAGTTTTGTCTTAGCTAGATCATCTCAGTGAACATTTGCAAAAAAAAAAAAGGTTTGCAGAAGTCTTCATATAGTTATTATCAGTGTGTCTACTCTAATATGTTCACACACACACACACACACACACACACACACACACACACACACACATATATATATATATATATATATATATATATATATATATATATATATAAATATATATATATGTAGTATGGAAAATAATTGTATTCATTAAATAAGAAGTTAATTCATGCGATATGGTGGGATGGTGAAGAAGGGGTGCCACGGTAATGATTACATCAGTTAGGGTGCCATCACTCAAAAAAGATTGAGAACCACTGCTTTAAAGGTAACAATACCACAGATATCATTGTGCCATCATCCAGAGCTGTAAAGGGACAATATCACGGAAACTAAGGTCCCCTCTTCCAAAACTCACAAAGCTGGAGCTTTGAAAATGTACATGAGATCTTATTCGTCAAAATGTAGCCTATTTTTCTACATTATTGTTCCTTTTGAGACTGCTTCGTTGTCTCTGCAAAATCGACTAATTAACTCAGATACTACATTACTAAAGAACATAGCAGTCAGCAGGGTTCTAAGAACAACAGCAACAACAAAAAATTTTAACAACAAAGAAAAAACAACAAAATAATAACACCAAAGTAATTTTTCTACGATTTCACTTCATCACACCTCTTGCGGAGTGCAAATGTAGAGAGATAGAGAGAGATCATTTATGTTGAAATAGCTACAGTTACACACACACATACATACATACACACACACATATATATATATATATATATATATATATATATATATATATATATATATATATATATATATATATATATATATATATATATATATATATATATATATATACATATATATATATATATATATATATATATATATATATATATATATATATATATATATATATAATTAGAGGCCCCCTCTACAGCATAAACTAAAATTGATTTAAACATAAACAAAAGTAATTCAGAACAGGTATTGATTTAAGTTTCTCTCTGAGTATTTAATATTTTGTGTGGCCTCCATCTGCCTGTACCACAGCCTGCATTTTTGAGGGGTATGATTTCAGCAAATCGCAAAAAAGCTGAGACTCAAACTCCATTTCCCTGAGCACTTCGGTCACCTCTCTTCGCAGGTCGTCGAGGCTTGGTATACCATCATAGTTCACTGTGTGCACTTCAACACGATCCTTTAAGATACTACCAATGTTTTCACACACATTAAGGTCAGGGAGCTATCTGGAAATTCACTTGACGAGAAGAAATCGATACCACTGTTTCGAAGCAGCTCCTGTGTCTGAAGAGCCTTGAAACATGGTGCCTTATCATGCAAAAATGTGACTTCTTCAACAGATAACACATTTTCAGGATCTTTGAGGAAAGGAAATACTCCACCAGTAAGCACAGTTTCTCTGAAGTATTTGCCATTCCATGACTGTCCTTTTTCTTTGATGATCCACATTAACCGTTTGGCTGTGAAACAGAGAAAAATTCCCAAACGTTCAGGAAATTTCACAACTTGGCAATAGCGCATGTCATCGCTGATATCATCCAACTTTGCAGCCCAAATGATGTCATTTTTATGATTTGGCTTCCTGACTGTGTAAATGAAGAATTCATCTGATGCGCCAACATGGAGAAAGTCAGCTTCATCCCAATCTTTAAGAAATGAACCACAAAACCATGCACAGCCTTCTCTCTGCTGCTGAGTGATGTTGGGCTTGCTGATAACATGAAATGGCTTGATACCAGATTTTTTCAACTCACGATGTACAGCTATATAACTTTTCTTCTTTCCCCATTTTGTTTCTAGTTCAAGCGCCAATTCACGTAGACTTTCTTGGTCTACCCACTGCCTCAGCTATGATGTCTTTTGACTCCTGAGAAAGGACTTCAGGCCTTCCAAGATTCTCACTCTTTTCGTGATGACAGTCATATGGATTTTTGTTCCAGTTTCTTACAACAAAGGATTCATCTTTTTTAATGTATTTAGCTATCCAGGAACGTGAAATGAAGGATGCGCCAGGATCCCTGGCCTCTCTGAAGATTATAGCTCGGATTCGGTCGATCCATCTGATTTCCTCCGAGTCATTAGCCATGGCTGTATCTAACTCCGTCACTCAGTCTGAAAATGCAAGAAATTTAAAATGAAAAATAGCTTAATAAAGACTTAAAGTAATGTACTTGGAGATAGGCTATAGCAGAAAGCTTCATAACTTTCCATTTGTTCTGTGGAGGGGGCTCTAATTTCAAAACACCTGGTATATATATATATATATATATATATATATATATATATATATATATATATATATATGTTTGTATATGTGTGTGTGTGTATATATATATATATATATAATATATAGAAGTTAAATATTCCTGTCTCTTATGTCACCAACTCGTTCCTGTCAATTGATATACTCACGTCAACGTTTCCCTCCTGTGAAATGAAAGTCTCGATTCAAAATCTCGTCTCATTAATGGTCCCTACAACCTTTCACTCAGTGACGGTAAAATATTCTCTCAATTGCTTCGTTTTCTTGCCCATGAAATAAATGGGGATGAAACGGCTGCAAATCAGGAAGGTTGATGACTTGTACAATTCGGATAATGAATTGCGAAGAGATAAAAGCGGATCATCAACAGGTGCTTCAGTCCACAAGAAAAAGTTTGTCGCAGAGAACTGGGATTTAGAAAAAAAAAGGATGTTTCGTAAAGATATAAATTAAATGCGTTGGTGATTTGCCAAAGACTTCATTCATCATTCATCCATTCATTTATCTGGGAATGTGCGAGTGAACAATGTGATGAATGAAAACTTTTGATTTATTTACTACATACGAGTATAAAGAGCACTAATGCATGCAGGTTTTGCGAATTATTGAATGAGTAATTCATACGTTTTTTTCAACCCAAATGAATGTAAAAAGTAATGCTTAAATAGTTATGAATTATTCATTGATAAATAATCATATCTCTAACTGGAAAAGGCAAATGAGTACTGAGATTAGGTCATTTTACTTCCACTTTATATATTGTAAGAGAGTTATTAGGAAATTATATTCTGGTGCTCTAGCATTCATTTCTAATGGTTATTTAGTATGCAAATGAGAAAGACTGGAAGATGGAAATTCTAAAAGCGGAGTTTATTACTCGATGGCTATCATTGTTATGCACAGAGAAAATAGAATACGGATACACGTTACGTTTCATTATACATACAGTATATAGGCATATATATATATATATATATATATATATATATATATATATATATATATATATATATATATATATATATATATATATATATATATATATATATTCTTTTGTCACGTTATTGTTCAAAATATGTCTTCATGAGATACAAAATATTTTTATAGAAAGACAGACCTACAATAATCACATTTAAACAAGAAAGACCATGAGATTTATCCGTAAGGGAAGAAATTATACGACTGACCGGTTCCTGTTATGTAAAAAAAAAGGGCAGCCCTATGAGAGCTGATAGTCAGCTCAGTGGTTTGGTTAAACTATTTTAATAATAGTAATAATGATGTTGAAAAAATCTTAGA
The DNA here is from genome assembly GCF_040412425.1 of Macrobrachium rosenbergii. Taxonomy (NCBI): domain Eukaryota; kingdom Metazoa; phylum Arthropoda; class Malacostraca; order Decapoda; family Palaemonidae; genus Macrobrachium; species Macrobrachium rosenbergii. The sequence goes on from NC_089791.1 coordinate 59,665,215, forward strand.
TTCTACGAAAGCAGAGAGAAGAAAAAGCTGGCACCCAAAACCTGAAAACAGACAGTCAGTATACGTATCACTTCGAAAATTACTAATATTACGATAAGTTATAAGGAAGATGAAGACTGGCAACCGCTGTGTATGCATATAACGCAAGAAAGATTTTGGCAAGATAGCTCGCGACTGACTGAAACACTGCAGCGTCTGTAGACGAAAAAAACCACACCTTCCAGCAAATGGATAGAGGACGCGCAGAAGTAGAAGGACAAAAGCAAAAGCAACCTCATAAAAATAAAAAAAAATCAACAAGTGAAAACAGGGGAAATGAAACAAGAAATCGAAAGCACTAAGCGACCAAGAACATCAAAAGATAGCATTTGGCCGTGTGAGCCACATTTAGTAACAAAAGTTGGAAAAATTTTACTTTGTAACACCAAAAATGCGACAATCGATTTATTTTTCTGTTATAAAACCAAAGGCAGTTTGCATATTAATGTGTATTTAAATACGAAAAAAAACAATATTATAAAGACATTTTTGTCGGGAGACTACGAAACCCATCTGACAAAGATTAATTGAGCATAAACCATCAGTAAGTTATGATTCAGAGACCTCAATGATTTTTGTGCATTTGAGGGTCACAGGTCAAAGCATAAATTGTACCGCGGCTAAGGTGTATTCCAAAAGTAACGGTCCGTACAGGTGGAAGATTCTGGAATCAGCATAATCAGTCAGCCTAATAATATGAATCTATTAGGATGGCACTAGGAATCGGCGTTCACGGACAAGTTCATTTCATGATCCATTCTCAGCTTGTATTCCAACGGATCCGTCCACCAGACCGACCCAGATGGAAGCAAACAAAATTACACACACACACATATATATATATATATATATATATATATATATATATGTGTGTGTTTGTAATTTTGTTTTTGTTTTTACTGGTCCTTATATATATATATATATATATATATATATATATATATATATATATATATATATATATATATATATGTGTGTGTGTGTGTGTGTAATTTTGTATTTACTGGTCCTTATGTGTGTGTGTATATTTGTAATTTTATTTTGTTTTTACTGGTATATATATGTATATGTGTATATATATATATATACTGTATATATATGTGTGTGTGTGTGTGTGTATATATATAGTCTGCATATACATGTGTAGGTGGGTGAGCCGAAAAAAAGACAGGCAAAAAGATAAACGTGGTATACATTTATCAACTCAGTGCCCCTAATATTAGAATAAAAGAATCAAAGGCGGTGATGATAGGAGTGATAAGGACAATCCTCCAACGGCAACTGATAACAAAAAGTGTATTAATAACTTCTCCTTTTATCTGGGAACGAATCGTAACCAAGAAGCGGCATAAAAGAAAAGCTTTATTATCATCATCATTTTATACGTGGGTAAAAATCATTAAAACGATGAGATGCATACAGATAGAATTTCTGAATTATTTTGAAAGTACCAAAAGTATCAAAGATATTAGCTTTCTTACGTGACATTTTGAAAAAGAAAATCCTAAGATATTCTTTTTGTATATATTCTTTCTAGGTCGACATACACACGATCAGTGCTTTGGGAAAACCGTATTTTTGCCCCATTGATTCAGAGTGTAGGTTACTTTAAAAATTAGCAAGCATATACCATGAACTATACGCATTTCCATTTTTCCATCCACACACACACGCACACCTATATGCACACAATAATAGAATCATTTTGTAATACTGACTGCTTGCGCAACGTAGCTGTTATTCCTCCATGTTCGTAAATTTACAATTCTTCATTTAGTGGTTACACACTGTAGGAAGCCGTCTTTCTTGTGGCCAGCTTAATTATATGTTATCAAGAGGAATTACAATTAAAATATTTTGTCATTTAGGCATTGATGTATGCTTTTAATGTTTTTTAGTAAGTTTTATTTCCATCTTGTTGATATGTCATTATGATTCATAGCTTGGGAAAAAGATAGCCCTGAAATAAGAAAGAAGATAATGGAAGTATGAGAATAAAACAGTCGATAAAAGCTGGTGGAGGAATCATAGCCGTAGCAATAATCAAAGCTGAGAAAGAATAAAAAATGAGAAACAGACATTTAATCTTTCTTCCACTGAAGTTAGTTGCCAATCAAAGTTAGAATAGTATCAGACCCGAATTAAAGAAACATACTGAAAAGGGAATGATATTCCAATGAAGGATATTAAGAACTAACTGAATAAATATTTAGATTAATAAATACTCTAATAAGGAAGCAAAAACCCTACTCCAATCATCTGCAACCAGAATCCTCTTCACTAAATATTTCTTTGCTTGCTCCTATTTCTGGAGATGATGACGTCATATTCAGAATGTTTGCGCTCGAAGCTTTTCGTAGAAAGTGGTCTTTAAAACTGAATGAAGTAGACCCACTACCCGACCCACGGTGAGTTCCATAGAACACGCCCCCCGCCCCATCCCACAGCCACGCATCCCATTAGCTAGAACCTTGAATCGAACCCACAGTCAATAACCCGGTTCCCCCAATATTCCTACTTTCCTTGTTTTTCCCGTAAGACATGAAGGTTACGTACTTGACTGTCGTACGCCACGGGAGGGAAAGGTTAAAAGAGAGAAGCCATTGCGTCTAAATGTCTACTTTTTCCATTCTCTTTACTCTTTGATTTTGCGTATTTGATTGCGCTTTGCGTATGTGATTCCGATATCGGTTATGCAGAGACTTTCAGGAGTCTCAGAAGAAGCCGCTTTTGTCTTTGTCGCGTTAGCTCATTTTACTATCCCTCGTTTCGTATTTTGTTAACAGAATATCTGTCATCTCCATATTTACGAAAAGGAGTTTTGGAAGCAAATTTTTTGCTTCAGTTCAACTTTGCTTCATAGACTGAGTTTAATTCATCTTAATGTAAAGTAGCGGAATGAAGGAAAAATTGCTATTGTAAAATTTCCATACAATATTGGGACTGCAAGGCTCACATAGCTCACACCCTCTACAGAAGGACTTCTACAAAGAAGCGAAGGCAAGGTAGGAAGAGGATTATAAGTTTATAATCCATGAATAATGAAGCAATATGATGGACCACATCTACGTCAGCAATGTCCATTTTCTTTTATTTCTCAGTCAGCTGTCAATGTCTTCTTCCAAGCGCTAAAATGAACGGGAAATGTGAGCGTTTTAAAAATTTTTCAGGGACGAATAAGTGTCGCTAATGAAAAGGCAACAATGTTTCAATTACCTCATGGAGGTTCATTTTCTCGTTTTTCAAACGCAACATAGTGCCGCTAATTAAGATTCTTCGAGAATTCTAAAAGATGGAATTCAAAGGCAAATTTGGAAATGATTTCCATGTCGATTCAGAGGGAACTACCTACCATATGGAATGGATTACTGTTAGGCAGTTCCTTTCCTTAAAGAAATTTGTACAGTGATCTATTACAAAAAACAATTATATCATATCGATTCATATCTTAAAAGCTATTAAAGCATTTATGTTAATTATGGCAATTGCTATAGCAGGGACAACGAATTAGCTGTTTAAAACTACACCTCCTGATATTATTAATTAGGGCACATTTATGAAATCTTTCACCCCACCGTCTCTCTCTCTCTCTCTCTCTCTCTCTCTCTCTCTCTCTCTCTCTCTCTCTCTCTCTGTTCGATCAATAAAAGCGAGGCACTAAATCAAGCGATACAAACAAATATAATTAATAGTCTTTGCGGTCTACCTCGTCGGCAACAAAAGGTACGGATGTCTCGCTAATTGCGGTTAGGGGAGATTGCTGCTGCAAATCTCTTAATAGACGAGGGCAATTCGACTGTGCTGCCGTTTTTGCGGCATATTGATTATTGTGATAAGAGGAACTTTGATTAGATTGTAGTTAATTTGATGGGAAAGAAATTAGAAGTCGGTGCTGCTTTTCCCTTGTCATTTAGTTCATAGTTCTTAAACTAAAATTCTTCCAAGAAAATGCTTATGAGCTTTTACCGGTTGTCCATCATCAGAGAGAGAATAAAGAAAAAATCGTTTTTATGTAGACTGTCCGCGAATAAACAGCTATATCACGATATTTCTGTAAATATTTTCTCTCTTAAAAATAGCCAATGCTTTGCTTCGCAAGCGGGTGGCTTACTCTCTATTTGCTTGTGACATGGTTTAGTTTCCGCCCGTTGCTGCCCCAGTTCGATGTCAGTGGACACTGATTTTCTGACATTAGTCTTCCACTCATGGGGATCAAAAAGACTTGTTAGGATGGTATACTTTCTCGTCTGCAAATGGTTATCTATCTATCTATCTATCAATCTATCAATCTATCATACATACATATATATATATACATATGTAGCCTATATACATATACATACATATATATATATATATATATATATATATATATATATATATATATATATATATATATATATATATATATATATATATATATATATTATTCTTTCTCTGCTGATATGCCGAGACAGACTTTATTCCTGCTCTCTCCTTGTGCAATAAACTTGATTTTAGAATTATTGAATGATGATGTGTTAAGGCTCTCTCTCTCTCTCTCTCTCTCTCTCTCTCTCTCTCTCTCTCTCTCTCTCTCTCAGTTGATCCGTCGGCTGAAAACTGCGCTTTTGATGGATCACCTAACGAGGTTTTCAATTTTGAACAATTTAAATAAAACATGTTTTATCCAGCTTATTTCAGCTCGACTGTTAAGACGTAGCGCTCACGCATTGACGTTGAGCCAAAGTCATATCAGTATTTCCAAGAATGGGGCCAATTACACTCGTAGTCTTTACTTCAATACATGTATTGACAACAAGGCATTCAGCTCAATGTATTCTTGCGTGTATCCAAGATCCATTTACCCGGTTTCCCTAGTAGTGATATATACATACACACACACACACACACACACACACACACACACATATATATATATATATATATATATATATATATATATATATATATATATATATATATATATATATATATATATATATATTTATATATATGTGTGTGTCTATATATATATATATATATATAACATAATATATATATATATATATATATATATATATATATATATATATATATATATATATATATATATATATATATATATATATATATATATATATATATATAGACTGGGCAAATGGATCTTGGATACACGCAAGAATACATTGAGCTGAATGCCTTATTGTCAAAACATGTTTTGAAGTAACGACTAGGAGTGTAATTGGCTCCATTCTTGCAAATACTGATATGGCTTTGGCTCAACGTCACTGTGTGAGCTCTCCGAGTTAACAGTAGAGATGAAATAAGCTGGGTAAAATATATTTTACGTAATTTGTTCAAATTGAAAACCTCTTGGGGTGATCCATCAAAAGCGCAATTTACAGTCGATCGATCGATTGAGAGAGAGAGAGAGAGAAGAAGAAAGAACCTTAACACATCACCATTCAGTAATTCTAAAATCAAATTTATCGCACACGGGGGAGCAGGAATAAAATCTCTCTCGGCATATCAGCAGAGAAAGAATAAATAAACCATCTCCTTTCATTGCCAGATTAAAAAAATAACCTACCTGACGGTGACTTTTACTTCTTTCACGGTACTAAATCATTAGTATTCCAGCTTTACCCAGCATCAAGGAAGCATTTCAAAAGTGTCAAAATTGTAGGCCGTATTTCATTTTCAGAATCACTTTTCAGCTGAGGTGACTTTGTGCCAGTACCGCGAATTGGTTGTAGATGAAAGGCTGACAAGAGGGAATCATCAAAAACTTTGGAGGAAGAACTTTTAGGCAAAAGTTAAAAATCAATATCTAATAAAAATAAAAATACTTTGAAGACCTGTTTGTTCATTATTTGCTATTACTTTTCTAAGCCATAAGCATCGGAGACGGGTGAAATCTGCCGTCACTTTCGGAGTGCTTCCTTTAGACGCCATAACGGAATAGAAACTTACAGACCGAATTTTAGCTAGTTGAGAATGACTAAAGGCTTTTCATTTAAGGCAGCAAGGTTCATATAATTACCTCTCAGAGGTTCTGATTCACTTCTATATTCACTAATTAACCGTTAATTATGCATTGAAGAGAGAGAAACGAAAATGTCCAAGATACCATGTCATAGACTGCGGTAAAGATACAACACGAATATTGTCGGAAGATGCAGTCTCTCTCTCTCTCTCTCTCTCTCTCTCTCTCTCTCTCTCTCTCTCTCTCTCTCTCTCTCTCTCTCTCTCTCTCTCTCTCTCTGTAATAGTTTAATTGATAAAAATATGGCGCTAAATCAAACTGTACAAAGATACATAATCAATTCGCTTTGTGATGTACTGTATTGGCTTTTGCATGTTGTACTAATTGCAGTTAGGGGAGAAGACTGCAAATGCAGACCTTTTGAAAGGACGATTTCTATTCAGCTATTGTGCTTCTTCTACAATAAATCAGTTGTAATGATGTAATATTTTGAGGCGATGGACTTCAAAAAGTCTATTCTAATTTTTTACCTGGGATCTTCTCTTACTTATGTTACTTCTTTCGAATGAACCCCATATTCTCAAAAACGTATGACTATAGGAGCAAATGGAAACCAAAAATGTTTTAGAGATTTCTGATACACATATAGATCATTAAAGTAGAACCTGAGAGCCAGTTTTACTGGGAAAGCAGATGACACTTTGCAGATCACTGCAGTAGAGTGAGTGTCTCAGGAAGCAAAAGTGGTACATTCGATGGAAATGTGGAGTCAAGCATTTATTATGAAAGATAATGAAAATAGAAAAGAGGAAATTGCTAACAGTCGTTATTTGCATATTTGTAGTTAGCAAGACGGAATGGGTGAAGAATGTCATGATAAGATAAAGGTATATGTGCGGTTCATTTGAAGTAAATTATGGAAAAAATTAGCATAAATGTATATATATGTATACATATAAGTATATATATATATGTGGATGCTTGCCTTTTTCTTATGATTGTAAAAACTTCACATCTGTTTCATAAGTCTACAGTAACACACACACACATATATATAGGCTATATATGCTATATGTGTATATATATGTATGTGTATATAAAGTATATATATATATATATATATATATATATATATATATATATATATATATATATATATATATATATATATATATATGTATGTACTGTATATATAGACGCTTATCTTTTTCTTATGATTGTAAAACCTTCACAGCTGTTTCATAATTTTACGTTAATACATATATATATAAATATATATATATATATATATATATATATATATATATATATATATATATATATATATATACAGTACAAATACATATATGTATGTATTTGTATATATACATATACATACATATATATATATATATATATATATATATATATATATATATATATATATATATATATATATATATGTATATATATATGCAAGCATCTGCCCTCCATCATGAGATAAAAGTTTTATTTTACAGCAGGGTCCGAGGATGAAATGAACTGAAAAATTAATACTCTATCAACATATAATCAGAATCTTAAATAGATCAAGTTTATTGTAGTTGTAGGAACATCTCTGTCTGTCAGTTCAACAATCTGTCTGCATGTATGTATGTCTGCCCGCCTGTCTAATTTAAAAA
>NC_089791.1:59677882-59690382 GCF_040412425.1 Macrobrachium rosenbergii
TGGTATTTTCCCTATTGCTTAGCAACGCCTTACTTTCAAAGAAGATATGCCATTGCGCCCCATAAAAACCGTCATTTTTAAAGAACCAAGCTTCTTGCTTCCTTTAAAATCCCCATTTTCAATAAAGCATATTTCATCTCCTATAAATTCCCCGTTTCCAAAAAGGTAAGACCCTTGGCTCCAAAAAAAAAAACTACTAAAAAAAAAACTTTCTTCTTTCGTCATCTTGAGTTATTTGTTTTGTTGCAATGTTTACATATATACAACATACATATATTTATATATATATATATATATATATATATATATATATATATATATATATATATATATATATATGTATGTATATATTGTGACATAACAGTTAACTTAACAGAGAAGATATCACTGTTTTCAAGCGCGCTTTCCACAAACTCCCCACTTGCAAAGAGTTAATACCTGCACCTGGTGCAAACTCTCTGCTTTAAAAATAAACAATAAACTCTCATTTCGTCGGTTTGAGATGTTTGTGTTGTTGCATTACACACACACACACACACATACACACATATATATATATATACATAGATATATATATATATGTATATATATATATATATATATATATATATATATATATATATATATATATATATATATATATATATATATATGTTAGTATGTTTGTAAAAGATATATTGATACGAGTCTCTGGTATATATTTTGGAATACTAATCCCATCCAATTGAAAACTACACAATGGATTCTTCTTCTTCTTCTACAGTATATGCCAAAAAAAAAAAAAAAAAAAAAAGAACTTGAGGAATTGAAGATTGTCCTGTTATTTCGTATCTTTACTTCTATTAATCGGCTCCTTTAAGGATGATCGCCCTTCGGAAGAGATGGACGCGCCTCTTGAGAGTCATAACTGGGAGGCAAAGGATGAAACGAATAGCGCCGGAGGACGTCTGCGTCTAAGGTTTTATATCTTGAGAAACAATAGCCTGTCAGTCACGCCATTTCCTTCAAGATACTGCTTCCATAAAATGACCTATAAAATTATAACATTGATATAATAACACAAAAAGAATAATAATCGGGCTACAAGACCACAAGGTTTTGAGATATCCTGTATATCGTTCGTTTTTCTGTCGACGTCAATAACAGGCATCTCGGAGGCCATACGCCAAGCCTATATTAAATCTTGTCCCTCGGTTATTACTAATATTTCAGGGTTCACGGCGTTTGTTACTTCAATACATATTAGCCGCGACTGAGGGTAATAAACGACCCCCGTTTCCTGAACCCGTCTGGAAGACCAGCATTTCCTACTGAACTTGGCAACGCCTTTAGGGTGATCTGGCAAATATATTTAAAAGCCTGCAAAGTTAATAGGACTAAATTGCCTGTGTGCTTTTATTTTACCCAATAGGAGACCAACTCTTACAATTTTTCTTATACTGAATTTGCATGTTGATTTTAGACTAGATTTTCCAGGCAGACAATTAGGGACCAAAGGCATAATAAAAAGTCATTTTCTTCATCGGAAAACCTTTTCCATTAAAACGGTAGTAAGATCTTGGATCATACATCCATTAAAGTGGGAATCAAAGATGGAGCACCTGTGAAAAGAATTCCATTTTTCGTCAAAGTGGATTAAAATTTTACAGGAAGCTAATTACCAGCCAGAGGTGTTCGATCACAGGAAATCCGGAAGAAAAATAAGAAAACTCATTAATCACTCTATGATAGCATTAAATGTTGATGCAAGGATATACTGACAGTGTTTTTTGATGGCTTGGCGAATATCAGCTTGAAAACAATTATTTTCTTGCAATCATTATTTTCTTGGAAAATACTGATATTTAGTCAGGCTGAAGAAATTATTATTAGGGAATAAAGAGACATGGAATTATTAAAATACATATTAGCAGAACCATTTTGTAGGACGTTTTAAATAGCACTAGAATCAAAATTATACGTGGAAACTAAAAAAGCAAGAATATAAAAGATATACCTATTTGGAAAGGAACACTCTGCTAGAATTTACTTTTATGTTATTCTTCGGACCACACGGTCATGGACAAAGGAGGATCCCAACATGCAGTAGAAATGGCAACCGGACGTATAAAAGTCGCCATTCAGAGCCTAGACCATTACGTTCAAAATTGTCGGCCCTAGAAAGCAACAGGGTCGTTTTGCTATTGTTTGAGTTTCGCGAGGGTCCTAAAGCGTTAAATCGTATTACTTTCTTTCCTAAATGTAGGAACTAGAAAAAGAAACGAAGTACTCCAAGGCCCAGTATAAATTTCTCTAAGTGAAATGCAAATAGTTCTTTATTGGGTGGATATTAAGATGGATATCCTGCCACAAAGGATCTAGAGAACGCAATTAGTATTTGACTTTTACATTACGTAAACACAATGTTGGACATGTTCGCGCAAGTAAAAGTCACTAAGTGCTTCGTAAACACACTGGCCTGGACCTGTAAGCGAGGAAGGCTGTTAATCCAGGGACCAAGGCAAATGATGGGCTCTTTCTTTCAACAACGTCGCGGTGATACGTTGCGAAATACTCACATTTATCGCTAAGTTCCAGCTGCTACGTTGATCCACGTTTCGGCTGGGGAAATGCACGATAGAATATAAGGAGAAAACGCGTATCAGGCTTAGCAGTCATCTCTTGAATACTGTATTCAGATTTTATCTTATTTCTTTTCAGCAAAAATCGTACCTTTAAGAAACAGAGGCTTGGAAAAACAAAATAAAAATCGCTTTCCCATTATAGCTGAGGAACAAGGATGAAGCTCATCGGGAAAAAACTTAAAAAATTTCTCAAATGCACATCATCAGTAGAACATTGACCTGTCACACTGGACAGTATGTGCTTTGTGTCACATTTGCCGTACCATCCATTCGTCATTTCTAATAATCCCTTTCACCCCTCATCACAAGGCCTGAACTCTTCGCCCTTTCCCCAGGCTACGAACAATCTGGTGCATGTTGACGTTGGCATAAATCTCAATATGACGTTGCCGTCATATCTCGAGGATTGTTACTGTTTCAACGGTCATAAGCCTATGCATTCTTTGCAGACAATTCATTTTCGTCATCTCTCATATTCCTTCTCACTTACAGTACACACTTAAGAACCCATGGTAATATTGATTTGGAGAATAGAATAAAAAAAATAGAGCGCGAATCCCAGAATCTCTATGAAAAATGATAGTACATACAAAGGAGGCAATTGCAATCTCTTTTACGGATACAACCACTCGCTTAAGATATTCGAACTACAAATGAAGGTGGTTCCAACGTAAGTTATAGTCGAACATTATTGTCAATATTAAAAGTTATTTAGTCATTTGTAACGTTTGTGAAAAGTATTCTAATTAATTTGTTATTCTGAGGTCATTGTTTGAAATCACATCAGTACCATAAAAATCTCAGTAATTTATTGTATTCCTTCCTTGAAAATTCATAATTTTGTAAGTGTTCATTTCCTTTTTACTGGAGTCGTCCACAGGAATATTACGATTATGAAACAGTCTATAAACTCTTTTACAGTAAATTCATCAAGAAATCCAACATTATTATTATTAGTTTTGTTGGAATTATTATTTTACATCTGCACGCATTCACATAGATAAAAACGTAAGGCCATTATTTTGAAATGTGAGCTTCTTCGGAGAAGGAAAGGCCACCCATTAATATGAAGAAAAACAGTGCTAGAGCTTTATTCGGAATAGTTTTTATCATATAATAATAATAATAATAATAATGTTTCTATTATTATTATTATTATTATTATTATTATTATTATTATTATTATTATTATTATATAAAAGAATAGAATAATATAAAAAATGTTTGTCATTTATTACCTAAAGGTTCTCCAGAAGGAGGTTATTGCAGCTAAAACACTTTTTTAATAAGTCTTATCAGAAGCGCCATTACGGAAATAATGACCTCGTCGCTATTGTAAACTGATGCATGATAAAACTGTATCCACTCTAACAAGAGCTCAAGGCTGAAAAAGGAAGGGCTAATGTAAAGTTTTAAGGCATAATGTATCTATTTCACACGTTATATCAGATAACCAAAAGTTAACCGTTTTTCGTTGACGATACTTACGGCGTATCAAGAGGATAGATAAACCATCCTTGAGACTTATTTGTTGCTAGTCACTTTGTAGAAATTACCAACAGATATATTTTCCCCGCTAAAACAACTTTTTCATTGGACACATTTATTGTTTATTTGATGATAAAATATATATATATATATATATATATATATATATATATATATATATATTGTATATATGTATATATATATGTATATATATAAATATATACATATACATATATATATGTATATATACATATATATATATATATATATAATATATATATATATATATATATATATATATATATATACATATATATATATATATATATATATATATATATATATATATATATATATATATATATATATATATATATATTATTATTTTCATCTTGTTAATAATCTTTTGACGTTTCTTTTCTTCAGTGTTTGCCTAAAGGAAAGGGATTATAGATACGGGTTACTCATAAATTTGGAAAGAAAACTTATGCAAGCAACATAGGAACCGAGTTGATGGGAAGAACCGAATTTCCATTCTTTCTCTCACTCTCTCCCTCTTTCTTTCTTTGTAGGTTCTATATGATGTCGGATAAATGCTTTTTTTGAAAAGAACTAGAATTATTAATGAATATTTTACGATTTATATAATTTTTCAATAGATTATGGCTGTTCTTTTAAAATTTCCTTGAATCATATGTAGTGCACATTATCATTTCAAAAATCAAACTCTTTAGTGAGCAATTAGTACAGGTAATGTATAGTAATATTCTGAAAACAAACTGTAATAAGAATCATTTTCACTGAGAGTTGTCAGTCATTCTGTGTCTGTCTGAGTTCCTCAATGTCATTTCTACGACTTCTGAAACCTTATTTTAGACAGCTGTAATCTGGAAGCATAAGGCATATATTGAAAACGTGATTTTTTTAAAGATTACAATAAAATTATGATAATGCATACAGAATATACCTTTTCTGAGACACTTAAAAAGGACAGTGAGGAAACACTTAACTGGAGATAATGAATAAATGGAAACACAAAAGTACTGTTTCCCCGTTAAGATTAAATTTTGTTACTGCAAGCAGAAACAAATGCTTAAAATGTCTATTGGCATGTATACTGTAGCACTAAAATGTTTGTAGCATTAAAATCATGTTATACAATAACGTCCCTCCTGTTTTGCTGGCATAAGCTTACGTACGGAAAAAAAAGCAGGAAGAAAAAGGGATTTTTTTCCCGATATTTCATCAGTGGTGCCAATGTCCGGGACACGTGTTGGGTAATCTCATCATCTAATCTTTTTAAGATTACTTTTTCACATTTTCTCTCATATCAGATGCAAATTAGCTGGTTCAGAAAATGGGGATGTCCATGTGGTTGCAAAAGTCTATTGAGTGATCCGCTCTAATGAGATCCAAAAGGAAGCATTTAATGAAATTATCTTTCTGTCATCCACAGATCATTTTGGTAATCGCCATTATAATCCCGGCATCGATCAACGGAATTTGGAGAGCTCAAGTTTCGCTTAACACTTGCTTTGTGGGTTAACTGAGCACTATTCCAATAACGTATATCTGCATGGGTTTGTGAAAATCGAGATACAGGGCGAGCCTACCTGCCATCGTAGCCAAAGCTCACTTGATCCCAGGTAATACTGTGCTTTAATAGACCGGCGACGAAAGGCTTAACTCGGAAACGAACGCTTTAGAGGCGTTACCATACAGCAAGCTGGGTTCATCATCGGGTTTCTTGTGGGTTTTAGATGTTACGCGTTGCTGCTCATTTGTTGGAATGGGTTCTCATTACGGCATTCAGGGCAATGATTAGCTAGAGAACGAACTCAATTTTCTGATAATAGGAATGACAGAAATAGATAGTGTGTCGTTTTATTGTCCTAGTTTACCGAACTGCTTCGAGAATTCTGCTGCAATAGATATTCTTCGTAATATATTTCACTTTCACAATAATACTTAGCTCTCACTGCAGACAGTTGTAAGAGTTTATCAAGAAATACCCACTCTAGTGTGATATAACTCTCCTGACAAGTTGATAAATCGTGTCATTGCGCTGGTTAGTAAATCGTTTACAAAAAGGATCAATAAAATAACAGAAGCATCATCAAACGGCTGACTAATAAAGTTTTGGTCTCAAATATCTCATTCTTGGAATCGACTCCAGACGTGCCCTAATAAGATTTCGGTCTACGCAAGAATTATTAAGCGCCTTAGTCTCGTGGTTATTTTTAGCAGCAAGAACATTTGAAATTGTTTCGGTCTGATTGGCATTCCTTCGTTCGAAATACCTCCGAGTCGACTGCGACTAACTTGTAATGTAATGACTAATCATCATTAAAATGTTACGAATCATTTCCTTAATGAGCCTTTGTACTGCATAACGACGTAAAAAGTTATAATTAATTTCATAGGAGCTTATCAGTCTAATAGGTTTTCACACAATTTCACAATTAACGATGCCGAAACTTCTAATGACTATACACAGTAGCAGAAACTAATATCCGTTTACAGCTGGGTGGACTACTGGGTGGTAGGCTAGAAGTGATCCCTAGACCTAGCAAACTAGACCCAACTCGCGCACCCATTTTAGTTGACTGGAACAGTAGGTCTGCTTACCCAAGCCATATATATTATATATATATTTCCTCACACACACAATATATATATATATATATATATTTATACAGTATATATATACATACATACATGCATACTGTACATGCATACATATAAATCCCTGCAATATTTTCAGAAGTGCTAAACGAACTCTGAAAACTGCAGAGATAAGGATTTGAAAGTGGCTACAACGTTACTCTTCATTGGTAGTGAGATGTTTACAGCTTTGATTAACACGTAACTAGTTTCTAGTTTGAAGTTAATTGCTTGACCCATGAACGTCAAAGAGGTATGGTAATTACAGTAAAATAAGTTGCGTATCAGATCTACTTTTTCAAAAACATATGAGGTTTCGACACACTGTTGATACAGATAAGATATTATGTATGTCTGTATGTATACATATAGTTTATATATATATATATATATATATATATATATATATATATATATATATATGTACACACACACACACACACACACACACACACACACACACACACACACATATATATATATATATATATATATATATATATATATATATATATATATATATATATATATATATATATTGTGTGAGGAAATCCCAGGCATTCTTGTGAACGTAGATCGCTTTTGAAAAATTCATATTATGATTTTTTGGGAACAAACAGGACAAAGTGTGAATACTCTCCCAAGAGAGAATACTTGGCACAATGAAGAGGACATGGACATAAACTAGTCACTATCAGTCCGTAAGTTTCAAACATATTCATTAGAATATATGGTCGATAATTCTATTATTTCAGAGGTCGAATTTTAAATGGATATATCGTCCTACAGGTGTTTGGATACAAACGACTGACAGAATTCTTTGTAATAAAAAAGCAAGACGGAGAGTTTTTTAAACAGAAATAACGATGGGTAATACTAATCTTTATATGAATCATTTGTAATTTAATTGTAGATTTGTCTTTCTTTTAATCAGCGTTCGTGGTAGTGACTTTCATAACTTTTGTACGTGATTTACAGAAATTTTCAAATTTTATACGTGGAGGAGGCTATGAATATATGTACATTTTCCTCCCCAGTAACTTCTTTAAACCTGTCCACTTCTACCCGAGATGTATATTTCAGTCGCAATACATTGTGCCTAGTAAATCGATTAATGAAAAGATGGCTCATGAAACACAACTCATTCTTAGAAGTATTCCTAATACTCTTGGGTTTGTTCTTGCTCAGCGTTATGCGGTGAAGATTCCACTTCCGTTTATTGGCTAAAACTTAGAGACAATACAATGTGTATGGGCGTAATATTACGTAACTTACGCTGTTCACGTCTAGGGAGACAGTACTACTACGGGCCCGAAGGCGCTTCGACTTTGAGAGATTTTAAATGTGAACTGAAAATAATTACTGATAATGATAATCTGTTGACGTCTTATATATATATAACCTGTCCAAGCAACGCCAAGGATATGCTCACGAAATGACGACAGTGAACCAAACAAGTTATGAAAATGCTATCCAGGGAATGACTGAAACATCACGTTATAATGATAAGTCGAAATTTGCTATCATAGCAGATACTTGCCACATGGCAGTGCGCGACGAAATTGTCTCCTATGAGAAATGAAAATCTTATCGAATGACACAAAATTATATCATCATCCGTTGCTGCTCCCGATTCTTGGTCGTGGGAGTTGATTTTGATCAACTAAAGCAGTTGGAGCGGTTCTTGATTAATGAATATCATCCATGAAACAATGATTCATGATAAATGATATTAACAATATGCCATAGCAGACTTGTTCGTTCCATAGCTTACGGGTATGAGTTGTATTGAATTTCACTCCCTTTGATAATCAACTCGTAAAATATTGGCTCCAGCTTCCTATGAACCAGACCAAAGTTGTGTGGCAGGGAATCCAATTTCGAGGATAATGTTCGCTTATCTGTAAAGAACTGAACAAAACGCGTATGTCGTTAATTCGTTGACGAGATCCTCGTGTTTAATTGAAGCACGTCATACCCGAAGGCAGACCGCGTGTATGAACATAGTCGGACATGCCACAGTTCGATGTTTCTCGCTTTTCTTTTTGTCATTCGCGAGTCATGCGGTATTCAAAACTACAACGCTAAAAACAATCAGCAACATGTTGTTGGGAAAAGTGCGGAATCGACATGGTCGATGATTA
The DNA here is from genome assembly GCF_040412425.1 of Macrobrachium rosenbergii. NCBI lineage: Eukaryota > Metazoa > Arthropoda > Malacostraca > Decapoda > Palaemonidae > Macrobrachium > Macrobrachium rosenbergii. The sequence continues at coordinate 59,686,803 of NC_089791.1, forward strand.
AGTTACTGTATATCGCTGGAAATTAACTGTTCTGTTAATTTCCACGTACCATTTTATACTTAACACTAGAAGAATTGTAGCAGGTTTTACTAATATATGTTATAAATAATTAAGGAAAGGTAGGCAAGTTTCCGCATCTACAGAGGCAATATATATGTATATATGTGTGTGTGTAAGTGTGTATGTAATATATATATATATATATATATATATATATAATATATATATATATATATATATATATATATATATATATATATATATATATATATATATATATATATATATATATATATATATATATATATATATATATATATATATATATATATATATATATATATATATATATATATATATATATATATATATATATATATATATATATATATATATATATATATATATATATATATATATATATATATATATATATATATATATATATATATATATATATATATATATATATATATATATATATATATAGACACACACATATATATTGTCTTGCTTGCCGAACGCTCAATATTTATACATTTCCATAAATCATTTCAAAATTTGTGATATTTTGTGCATGCAGAGGTCAGCGAAGTCATGCAACGCAGATTATATAAAATATTGCGCTCTTCATATTTCGGAAATTGGATGAGTCACCTAATTTGATCTAAATTGTCAATTTTCCTGTCTTATTTTCTTCATTTTCCCTTATTTCGTTTCATGATTTTTAAATACTTGACTTGCATATTAGCATAAGGAACTTATTTACTGCGGATCGTTACATTTAATCTTGTATGTATGTTCTTTCAAAAAAAGGCCGACTACCTATTATTATATTAATAAATGTCATTTTCCCCTCCTTTATTCACTCTTTCAGCTGTAATAAGTCTTCGGCGCACTAGATCGATAGGGATAGGTTTAATTAATCCCTCATAAACTTCCACGTATAAAGGATACCGACGCTGACGCAGAAGTTACTTTCATTTTGAAAAAAATCACTATTTGTTTTATGCCAGATTTAAATCCCTGCTGATCGTCTCGACTGAAATCCATGAAATCCCTAAAAGGAAACGAAGTTAAAAAAGTTTACATTGTCTCATAAAACTTCGAACTAGGTAAGAAAAAGTGTGTGGCTATTGTATTTCCATATAAACAAAATATGAACATACAAATAAAAGAAAATGACGATATGAGTGATATATTCAAATATAAAGTGAAATATTTTTTTTTCATGATTTCCATCCTCTCACAACCTTTCCGTTTTATTAGCAAGCCTACAATTTTAGGTTTTCTGAACAATAATTTCTTATCTTAAAACTTTTATTTTACGAAAACTGAAAAAAAAAAGTGCATAGAGAATTTAGGTCAAACGTGAAATGGAACATAACCAATAAAATCCCCAGATTTTGCTCAAGTAAAATCATGTAGAAAAACCTTTGCAGCATCATTTTAGTTTCTATCCTCATAACTTACTCTTAAATATCTAAAACGTTTAGACCTGTCACGATACCACTTAACTTTATTTTTACAAAAACAAATGAACTGCGAATGACAGTAAAGCAGTAGTTTTTGTAAGGATTACGCATTTTCTTATGTATATAATAATGTACAATGATAGACATACCGCTTGCAGTATGATGAACGTATATGTTTTACCTCGATAAGTTGGAATGATTTAGAAAAACGATTCATAATCAATTTGCATTAATGTTGCTAATACCCATTGACGGAAATCCTTCAATAAATATCTTTAGAAAACAAGCAAACATATAATTATAAAAGAACGTAAAGAGTGAAATTTGGAAGCTTGAATGAGAAGTCGCTCTCTATCCGCAGTATGCAGAGTTGAATTTTCCATCATTTTGTGAACTATTCTTTTGAGTTTATTTTTAGTGCTTTAAATCGAAAAGGAAAAATATATTGATGAGATCGTTTCATTTAATAGTATTGGTCATTTCCGATTAATGTATTTGAATTTACTAAATAACATCCAACGGCAGAGATAAAGAAGTATAAAATGCCTTTTGGATACGTAATGAAATTGGTGCTCACCGAACCAGTGACGCTGATTCTGATGAATAGTTTTCAAATCACATTTCTGTTTTGTAAACATACAATCTGACGTTTAATGTAAAGCAATTAATGCTGAATTTTCATGGCAAAGTCAACTTTCAAATTGGATTCCATTCGTCATGTATGCTCCCAGATCGTATATGAATCGAGATTTTGGTCAAAGTGTGCTTTGTTTTTCAAATCATGTCAAATTGCTCAGATTTTGGAAATCATGTCACTCAGAGGAAATCTCGGCACCCTTAGAACTCAACTTTCAAACGGCAACTTGCATTATTTACTTTCAAACTTTTTCTAAAACCTAACGATTAAAAGTTACTGGTACGCTTCTCCATGAGAGGATGGATGGTTTTATAAAGTAGTATAATTTTGGGGTAGAACTATGGGGTAGCTCCGCGTCGCCGACGACACTATAACTTGACTTTTTCTACAGTTTTTTGGTTGCTAATTATGAATTTACCTTTCATTATTGGCGCTCGAGTCTAATTAACCTGTAATTAACCCCCGAAGTCCATCCAACAAGGGGTTTCCATAAGCGATCTTCACAAGACAGAGCACGGGTACGTCTGTTTCGAACGGTTCATATCCCGTCCGGCAAGTGCAATAACATGTTAACGTATGGGTAACCGCCCCCCCCCCACCCCGGGCCAGTACTAAACACGGCGAAGGAACATTCCATTTGGCCGACAACAAACAGATGCACCGCCAGTATCAGAACCCCTAAAAGTGTAGAATTACCAATTTTGGGGCAACAAATAGGGACTATCAAGCTCGTTAGGGAAGAAATGCGGAGAAAGTCCTTTCAATTCAATGTCCAGTATATATGGAGATTTGATTTATCTAATCCCATGAAAGTACTGAATACACCATACTGATATCGCAAAAGGTAATATAAAGTCGCGAACGCTTTATTACGCATTCTGTTTCCTTTTATCTAAGTCAATGTACTGGAGATTTCTGAAAGTTCATTAAAATTATGATAGTTTGTTAAAATGTTCAGAAAGAATCGATATTCATTATAATTTCCATTTGTCTTTAGCTGGGACACTCGTATCATTCTCACTTGAGATAAAACTTAATCATTTACCCATTTGCTTAAAAATGAAGCCTTTCAAAATTAAAAGGAAAAAAGTATCGAAGATTCTGCACAAAGAAAGGAAACAATACATCACTGAGAAACGATGTAAAAACTATTGAAATTCTCATGACATTTGAATGCATGGAACAAAATAGCAAATATATTCTGAGTTCAGTATAAAATATTGCTGCATATCTTCATGGGGAAACTTAAAATACATGATAACATTAATATATCCTAATATTCCTGATGATGGGCATTTATGTGAGGCATAATAGGAGAAAGAGAGAGATCCTCTGTTTCGTTATGTAGAGGCAGGAAGAATTATATGAATGATAAAACCAATAAAGAGTTTATAAATATTTTCTCTGATGATTAAAACTGGCTAGTTCTTGGCCCACAGCAGTCAGTAATGAGAGACTTGAGTATATA
>NC_089791.1:59695382-59820382 GCF_040412425.1 Macrobrachium rosenbergii
TGATCCTTGGATCTTTACTCCCTTTCGGATTGACAATTCCAGTCAACCTTTTACTGTGCCCCTCTCTCGCTTTCTCTCTTCATCTCCTCCCTCCACTTCCTTCTCTCAATATGCTTTCTTTAATGTGTTGAATTGTAAATTGATGCCTCGTTTTCCTCTCTGACATTTATGAGGGGGAAATGAAACGATGAATATTTCTTTCTTTCTCTAAAACTTTTATTGATTAGTAAATAAATTCTGCTTTTATTTCAGGTGATAAATCATAAAACAACCATAAAAAAAGCATACGTTCCTGTTTATATACTCATGAGAAATAAATAAATGGCAAAAATAAAATGAACGAAACTACTTCTTCATATAGTTTTTCATTGAAACAAATATAATCTTCTTGAGATTAAACTAATATACTGACGATCCCTCAAAGAAACGCTGCAGACAAAACAACATAGAGAAAGAGTAAGCAATACAGGTTGTTTACAAGTGAACTGGTTAGTATAAGGCAAACAAAGAATTCTAAGAGACATTAATAGAAAAAGGATTTCACGAGGCTTCTAGCGAGGTTGGTGACTAAGACAGATGAATTTACAGATTTAAGTGGATTATGACAGTACCAATTTCCCACACAGACAACGCGTTATTGATATGCTGACAATGCTTTTATATCTGTGGATACTTACTGTATTATGAAGAGCTTTGGTACGACTTTGCAGAGGTGAGGAAACTGAAATAGGTTAAAACTATCAATTTTTGGAACCACCAAGCAGATGAAACGCCTTTCAAATGGCTAAAATTGTATGGCTTTTAATCCCTTCATAAACTCTCTAAACTATTCGCCCAAGCCATTTTGATTTCATGAGCCTTCATTAACCTTAAAGCACATAGCTACATCTTCAGTTCAACTAACTGTATCTTTGTGCTTTTTCTTCACGTCTTTTTATGAGATTTTCACCAAGGTTTCGAAATAAGCGGCCAAAGAAATAGAGACTTGAAAAGAAATAAAGAGTGTCTTTTTAAAGTTGTTTACCCTTTGGTGGGTTTCTAGCCGGGATCTATTGTCTGGTTCCGAACTATTACAGAACCCAAGCGAGAAGAAGATTCATTTGAGCGCCGCGGATTGCTGAAGGACGTCATTGACATTGGGGAAGGCGAGAGAGGCTTTATCGCCAGTTTCATCAGTAAGGAGTTGGGCTTATGACCAGCGGTAAGTTAAGGCAAGGAAAAAAGAGGAGGAAAAGGGAAAGAGAAAAAAGGAGACTGAAAGGGGTATTTGGAACACGAGTTTTAGAAAGAGTTTTACCATTGGACAGTACACTTCAGAATCAAGATCTGAGATTTATAATGCATTTGCGGATCTAGTTTTTGATGATGATACTGCAAGAGATTACAGTAATGACGCTACAAATCATGTTTTATGTGATCAGATGTATATGTATATATATATATATATATATATATATATATATATATATATATATATATATATATATATATATATATACATATATATATACACAGTATATTTATGTGTATATATATGTGTGTATATATATACACAGTATATATATAAAACGTTGTCTTTCTGTTTTATTTGAAGCTTTGTCCTAGCTCTGTTTCCATTCCCTACGAAGAATCGTATTAGCATTGCTTTCAAAATCTAATAACATGCAAAATCTGCTGAAAAATCTGCTTGCAAATAGGAATCAGACCGAAATGGCTAGAAAAACGGATGAGGACTGTAATGAAATTCTTTCTATTTGCATATGTGCTTCGGTTCAGTGTCAGTCGAGGAATGCCAATTCACTTCGGGAGCCATTTGCGTATGTCTCCTTCCAGTGGCTCCGCCTGACGGGAAAACAGCTGTCGATATGTAATTGAAATCTGCTTAAATAATGGCTGCCATGTTTCCTTGCTTCTCTCTCTCTGTTTTGATACGTTTACATTTTTTGCCTCTTTCTTTTCATGGTAGATTGCAATAAATCAAATGAGCTATTCAAAATTTTGATGTCTGGAGGATGGAAATAATTGTCTTTTCTTATTATTAAAATTCTAGTATATAAAATGTTTCCGATAGTTTTCAGAGAACGTTGTAGGTTCAATAAATGAAGTGAACTATTCTTGATTCTAATGCTTGGAGTATCGAATTGATTTTGTCTTTTGATGTTTGGAGCGTCGAAATGGCCTTGTGCTTTCTTATCACGGATAAATAATTTGAGGATATGTAATGTTTTAGCTGTTTAGTATTCAGAGGGAGCCGTAGTTTGATTTTCCCATTATCGCAGGTTTATTTTTTTAGTGGTAATTTTGGTTTTTTAAATCTTTTCTTATGCTGATTAAATCTTACAGTCCTTAATCTGTAACTACGTTGGTTAAACTGTATATGATATGGTCAATATCCTTCTTATTTGTTTTTCTTAGGTTTTTCCATCAGCAACCGTTCATTTACTTTTAATTCGATCGATCTGCTTCACTCTGTTTTCAATCACTTGCATAACTATTACTTTTTATGTTTGTTGCCTTCTTATTTTATACTGAAGGTCCTTGTCATTAATTCTTGCCAGGACTGTTTCCTTTATTGTTTGTAGTTTAAGACCTACTTCATCACAAATCATAGTTCTAAGAGACCTAAACTTCTCGTACCAATCCCCGCCGGTAGCTGCATTCCCTCCAAATTGAAAAGGACATTCGATTCCTGAGTTTACTTTTCCCCTATTTTCAATACAATTTTATTCACACTGAGTTCATACCAGAAGTTTAAATTAAATTTTCTATTATAGCGCATTCGTAGGCCATTCTACACTATTAGTTTGTTTACTGTTACAGCCTCATCACAAACCATTTCTACAGTCACAGCGCCGCCAATTCCGTACCAACTTCGCACTGACAATTTCGTAACAATTGCGTCGATTCCGCTCTGACAAGGGCATGCAAAATCGCACCAGTTGGCTAATTATGCACAAATTCCTGCCAAATTACATTCTTCGCTGGCTTTGATCTAATATCTTGCATCTTTTCCAGGCAAAAAACAATCAAGTATTTTGATGTTAAAATTGCGTATTCTAGTATGAAATACAATAAGAAGTCATGAAAAAATAGTTCAGTAGCTGTAAAGAGGCGAACGAAGTCGTGTAATAATTGTAATTCACTCCACATTGGTCAACCAAAAAGACGTCACAACAACAAGAGAGATACAGTGATGTTCTTTCAGATCACAACTAGCAACATAAGCACTGTTTATGCATTTGCAGAACAGACCGAGCAAAGTCATCCATTGTTATGAGTATAATATTTTTAACGAATGAAAATTTTCACCTGGGCATTTATTCACCTTGTTAACGTTAGAAATGGAAAATTCCCTATAGGCTTTCCAGGTGCCTCAGTAATATGCCTTCATTATATATATATATATATATATATATATATATATATATATATATATATATATATATATATATATATATATATATATATATATATATATATATATATATATATATATATATATATATATATATATATACACATAATACATAAAAGGAACCAAAGCATAAACCTCCTGCTGTATGTGAGGAAATGATATTCCTCATAAATAATATTTTCTCCTGATAAAATAACATGCAGTGGTTTTGCAGAGGAGAAATTCCTTTTTTCGGTTGATCGTTCATGTTGTAGTTTCAATTCTCCATTTTTCGGAACGACTCGGAACTGTTCTCTAAAAGGTAACTCAGCCGTAAGTTTCCGCGAAACAGAAGGGAGAGTGGCCACCAAATTTGTTATAAGAACGGAAATTTCAAAGGGCTCCCTGCGATATGTCGAAGGGAACTGGCTGCAAACGAGTATATGTTGACTGATTTATCTAGTAATATAAAATTGCATCACAACTGCCAGAGAATCAGATTCAAGTCAAAGTATTTCAGTAAAACAGAATCCAAAGGAATGTCTGAATATTTCTTTCAGCCATAGAGTATGATACACAACATAACAATTATCAGAGCGTCAGATTTTCACCAAAATTTTGCATTGATTTCATTGACAAAATAAAGGAATTTTGGAACCGCCCCCGTCCCCCAATAAAAGAGGGCATATTGAAGATTAACAAAGCTCTAATTAACACTTCAAGATAACGCAAGGACTGGGAATGGGAAGGGAAGGTCTGTTCTGATTAGGAGTGGCCGCCTATTAATACTCTTCAGAAATTTACGTGGAAAGTAGCAACCTATATCCAATTTTACGTTTTTAATATACTTTCCATATTTGTTGTTATTACCTTTTGTTCTCCACTGCTGTCGCAATCACGACGGACTTTTTCATATTAGAATTTACTGAAAACAGCTACAAAGAGAGAGAGAGAGAGACTAATTTGAACAGATAAGAAATGATATTGAAATATAAAACTTTTACTGAGATGATTAAACATGTGGCTATCCATCACTAGTCATATTACTAACTGTTCATATGCATGATTAAAGATTTATAATTATTAATGTATTCCGTATTAAAAGGGGAAGCAACCATAATGCGGTATAATTTTGAATATGTGTGCAAAAAGATGTGCTCGTACTCCAGGCAGACATACGACCACTTCTCACGTGCACGCGCAAATGTGTGTGTATATATGTATGTATATATATACATATATATATGTGTGTGTATGTATGTACAGTATATATATATATATATATATATATATATATATATATATATGTATGTATGTATATATATATATATATATATATATATATATATATATATATATATATATATATATATATATATATATATATATATATATATATATACACATACATATAAGACTAATGAAACCTGTGAAGGAGTCTGATGGTATTTTGAAGAGGAGAAGATTTAGAGTCAATTTTCGCAAGAGCAGGGATATGGGAGGAAATGGAAATGGATCAGTGAATGGTAATATGAGTAATGAAAAAGTGGAAGCAATGGATTCACATGTCTGTTAGGGGGTAAATATGACTAATCACGGTAAGATAAGAGATGATGTGAGCTACAGGATGTGTACAAGCTAAAGAAAAGACTTGGAGTGTCTGTGGAAACCAAGATGGAAACTTATGAAAAGTTTGTTGAGTTATTGCTCCTACATAGAATAAATGTGAGGATATTGAATGCAAAATGGTAAAACTGTTAAGATCTATTGTTTGCGTAGTAAATTTACCATAATAAAAACTGAAAGGGCGAGCAGTGAAGGTACATACTCAAGCGATTAAAAGATCGATACGATGGTGAAAAGAAACTTTGTTTCTAAACCAGGCAGCGATTCAGATCTCGCCGGTGACGAATCACTTATCAGTTATAATTTACCTTTGGTGTAAGGTATTCCCAGGGTATAATGTGAATTGAATGTTTACCGATATTTGTGGCTAAATATTTGTGAATATAAAAAGTCATGCGTGTACAAGTTAAAAAATTTACACATACAATATATATACATATATGTTTATACACATATGTATTTATATACAGTATACACACACACACATTATATATATATATATATATATATATATATATATATATATATATATATATATATATATATATATATATATATATATATATACTTTATGTATATGTGTATGTGGGCGTGTGTGTTCAGATAGATAGATAGATAAAAATATATAGATGTATTTTTAAGAGTAAAAGAAAATAAGAATGAAAGTTAAGATGACGAACTGTATATACAAAACGCAAACGTTAGCAGCTGAGAAAATGGCACCACGGTACTTGATAGACTTCCATTTCTCAACACCTTTGGGATGAGACTGCTAAGCCGATTTACCAATTTTCAGCCTAGTGCAACCTGCCACAGTCGTCTGTCTAATAAATATATGAATTACTCTTTAGATCAACAGACACTTGGCTTTAACATGAAACAAGCCCAAGTGACCTCTCCCTCGTGGTATCGATCTCCGATCTCTCGCTGGTGAGGCGAGGCTGACAACTGCAATAACGGACTAAAGAATACTGTTGCTGCCAATCAAAAAAATATTCTCAGAATTTATTGTTAGAAGACTCTTGATAAGGCTGACCAAGCTACAGTTCTAATTAAGATAAAGAAACAAAGAACTGTGTGATAATTATGACGCACATGTTTCGTGGCTGATGACGGACGAAGAAGTTTAGTCATCGATTAAATGTCTCTCTCTCTCTCTCTCTCTCTCTCTCTCTCTCTCTCTCTCTCTCTCTCTCTAATCCACAACCCCACTGGTCGTTTAAGCCTATCGATTTTTTTCTCTCAACCATTACTTTTGGGCTCCTTCCTTAATTATCGCCTCCAAAACGTCTCATCTGACTTATCAGATTTTTTCCTCCTGTTTGTTACTGACATTGATTCATTGTTTATTGCAAATCATGGCATGTATTACCTGTTATCCTTCAGTTAATTTGGTTTGTGTGTGTGTATGTATGTATGCCCATTTTAATTGCTTTGTTAACGATTTTTAGAATTGATTATACAAGAAATCGTCAACATTGGCATTATTTTTTGTGTCCTTCCATAGAAATCTTATGACCTACTTGCAACCAAAATTTTAAGACAACAGAAGACAAACTTCACCTAGTAACACTTCGGAATTACAGTGAGTTTCCATAAAATAACGAAGAAATTGAGGTTGCAAGATAGAAAACCAAACGAATTTTACACTTTTTTCTCTCTGTAAGAGAGATAAAAAACAGCAATAACCAAAGTCAACTCTAAACTCTCTATTGCCATTCGTTTAAGAGACATGATGAATTTTTTTCATAAGTTTGATATGCTGGAGAACAAATCAAAAGCAAATACATAAAAGAAATCATAAAATCAAACTACTTCCAGATACTAAACAAACATGCAAATAAAAAAGATAACTCCTAATATCCCTATAAGTTAAAACAGCACAACAAAAGCATGGAAATGTCAGAAATATCTAACAAAAATTAGTAAAATTAAACAGATAATTAAATCAAAAGTAAGCACAGAATATCAATATGGTAATGTATTAACAGAAAATGAGTTAGGAAAATCAGGTAAAATGAGGGGAAATGTAAAAAAATCTAATAAGTCGCTAGGAAATTGTCAAAATGACAGCATCAGCAGGAGAGGAAATGTGGCAAATAGCTCCCCTGGCGGTGATATAATGAGTTAGCTCAGGTCCTGGAAGTCCCAAGCATTTGCTTACAAACAAAACATCACGCGCGCTTGAGCCCGCGCAAGGTACCGATCTGATACACGGTGTCTATTTCCTCCTTTCTTGATTCCCTTCAGAGACCTTTCCTTTAGCAAACTGTTCAGTTATTGCGATAATAATGGTGGTTATGTTAAATAAAATATGATTCATACATTTATACCCTTTGGCTATAAAGAGACTGGAATTTTAATGATATATCGACAAAAATATTTCTTAGATTTTTACTGAACATTATTGATACTTACCGTTCCTGTCTATTAATTGATGATCTGTCGTTGAAAAACATAATAAAAATTATGGAACGAACATTTCCTGACCACAATGACTTTTAATTCAAAGAACAACACAGCATCCTTATATGACAAATTAGTTGCTTAGACAACTGTTAATTTGAACATTTTTGAAAGTGTTTCCATTTTCTAATATTTAATTGTTTCTCTCTTGAATTCCGAACATTGATTTATATAATTGTTACTGAAACATGCCATCAAGAAACTACTTGTTATACATAAGATGAAAAGATTTTTATAATTGAGATACCTTCATTATTATGAAGGTGTTCAATGCTAAAGTTTTAACAATGGAGACTGCATGTGCAATTTCATCTATCTTCATCTTTGCCTGAAAACATGGCTTGTGGAATGGTGCTAGTTTTGCAAACATCAGGATATTATTATTATTATTATTATTATTATTATTATTATTATTATTATTATTATTATTATTATTATTATTATTATTATTTTAAGAAGGGACTCCAGTTTTATTCTTTTCTTTGAAAGACAGACTTATTATTATTTGTTCCTGTGATTTATCTATAAAACATATCGAATAATGTTGATATATTATGAAAATAATTTAGAAAAACTGAACCTTTAGAGCAATTTTAATTCCCCAATTTCTCATTCGACAACTTAGTGATGATCACCTTCACAGAGCATTACATAAGTCAAACAGACGGTTTGATAGCTCTCACAAAAATGCATTTTTTATTAGCAAATTGGAATTCATCTTTTTTTTTTTAAGATTCCCGAAAATCGAAATAAAATCCAGCTCTGAAGACGACCTCAGACGACGTCTCCATTTCAAAACGGTTTGATTTCGCCCTTAACGTTGAGGCCTCTTCTCTCGTAATGGCAAGGTCATACCTTTCGACTTTCGCTTAAAAGTTCCCTGCTATTTCCTCCGTCCTTCTCTTCCAGGGAAGTTTGCTGTAAGAAAAGAGAAAAATATAAACGAATGAAAAAGGAAGAAAACCAAACATTCTGAAATCGCATTATCCTCGTTATCCATTCATATACATCTGCTGGTATCTCCTTTTTCCCCCTTTCGCTTTTTCCTCTCCCTCGTAAGCCAATATTTGTCTTTCGCTTCCCCGTCCTTCCTCTTTCCTTAACTCTCCCTTCTCTTCTCCTCCCCTTCACCTCTACCCCTACCCCTCCGGCGGGAGTCCATCGCACCCTGAACCTTTCCCTTGCTTCCTCTGAGTCACCTGTTGCACGAGGTGATGGATTCTCAGACCTTGTTTAATATACTTATGCTTCCATTACCGTTCTTTCTGAGTTGTTATTTCCTTTTCTTTTCTAAATAAGCACGAAATCATTTACTATCACTGTCTGGTATTATTATATTTTGCCTCTGTTTTGTATTATCAGCACTGCAATTAATATTGCTTATAAGAGTACTACTACTGCTGTTACCAGTGATTGGTTTTCATTTTAATCCTAGATTTTTCTGTTGTCGTGACATCTCTCTTGAAAAAATACAAATCCTCTCTCTAACACCTGATCCATCCCAAGAAATTACTCATCTCTCTCTCTCTCTCTCTCTCTCTCTCTCTCTCTCTCTCTCTCTCTCTCTCTCTCTCTCTCTCTCTCTCTCTCTCATTATCTATGAAGAAAATCATCAAAATGAAAACTTTTGCATTTATATTTTTAGCTCATACCTTCACTGTTCCTCTTACACATTAATTACTTTAATTCCATGTGGTTCTGTCACATGCATGTGCATATATAAGTGTGTGTATATTTACTTGCAAGTTTGTAATTGCAATTATACGTGCATCCTCCAGGCCTCTGAAAATTTTGCCCGAGAAAATATCCCGACAATATCGTCTCTTCTTGTAGAAACTTTGCAGGATATTTTCCTCAAAATAAGACAAAGTTAAGCAATACCTTCGTAATTGCGAATTATGGCAAGTGCCAAACTTCCCCAATTTCAGAATAACTGAGGCTTCAAAAAGTGAAATACTTCCCGCAAATTGAGAGTATGACTCAGTTTCTGCGAAGTCAGAGATGGAAAGTATTCTTTGCCAAAAGCCGCGACCTCTTCCTTTCGTAATGAAAGACACCAGGCCAGGACGGCCGCGATGTGGCCTTTGCTGCCGAGCTCATACAATAACGCAATCAGGATGCCACGCGTCACTGCCACAGAATCCCGCACTGAATTTCTACGCGGGCAACATTTCACAAAAGGCCAAAGAAAAACAAAAGCTTTTAAAGTAGACCACTTCTTCGCTGAAAAGCTTCTCACCCCGCAGTTTTTGTGAAGCCCTTTCACTGGAGGATCTTACGAGGATGATGGCGGTATCGTTGTAGGAGGGCACGCATCAAACGCGTAAACACACACAGACACACACATATATACACACACAGACACACACACATATATATATATATATATATGTGTATATATATATATATATATATATATATATATATATATATATATATATATATATATGTGTGTGTGTGTGTGTGTGTGTACATGTGTGTGTGTTTTTCGCCATTCACTCTTCAGACACTCAGACGGCTAATGTTAGCTAAACATGGGTGTTTAGGGTTTTGGAGAATCCTGGAAATGAACCGATGGGCATTGCTAAGAGAAGCTACAAAGTTCTGGAAACAGAAAAAAGGAACAGATCGCCAACTTCACTAAGTAACAAGGAAGGAGAGGAAGACTGGCTTTAGATGCTATCTATAAAGTAAAACAGCGTCGTTTTGCAATCTTCCTATAAGGGAGTCCACTCCATCTTTAAATATGAAATTAAGATATCAAAGGATCGCTAAGTCCGAGAGTTAATTTTGAAAGATAACGGGTTCAAATTATCATTCCTACTAACTTGATATACATAAAAATATCCATCAAAGAATTTAAGGTGGTTTGTATATAAGCTCATTTTGCAAGATTACGACTAAACAAATGTTTCTCAACAAAAACGGCAGTCATATAACAACGTATTACTTGTTTATATCAACATTAATGCCTAATTTAAACTTTAAACTTTTATTATTCATTTTCGTCATGCATCACTAATTTACCCACCTGCATATATTTCTGTCGGATGTTCTCATTCATTTGTTTTAATTATAAACATAGATATAAGAATAAGCAAGTACTTTATCTGAACAGAAATTTTAATGGTTTCTGTTGACTATGGATGTTTTTTTTTTCACGAAATTAGTCACATCAGAATGAAACCACTCATTATGTATGTCAATTTCGACGTAATTTAGTTGCGAATCGATCTGTTAATATATAAAAATGAGATTCTGATGCTATAGTAAGATCTAAATGGAAAGAGTGAGACCCGTACTCTCCTGATGACCAAAATGGGATGCCTGTTTTGGACGCGTCTTCAACCTCCACTGAATGATAGATGTTAATAACTTAACATCGGAGATCCCTGATTGGTTTAAATGAAATTTTGCAACGTGTATTACCAATCCTTAATTTCATTTTCAGAATAACTTCTTCCCATAACACGCTAGATGTCGACCGAAGACAAATTGCCCCCCGAGTAATCACCGCTTCTGCGAAAATGTTTTCCAGGATTGATTTTTGTTCCTTTCTTTAAGTAGTTTTTAATGGCACTTTGAAGCTTTCTTTAGGATGTGAATTAATATCGTTGCTTGAACTGAAACGTATTATTATTATTATTATTATTATTATTATTATTATTATTATTATTATTATTATTATTATTATTATTATTATTTATGCTAGCAATAGCTGATTTACTTCATTACGCGTGATATAACTGTATTGGTTAACAATTTTCTGTGGAACACTTGATCATTTCAGATTGTTTTTCTTTTCATTCCATTTTGAAAGCGAAAGATTTCCTGCGTGTAGTGCCCTAATATTCCGTATAACCATTTGCTCTCTTAAAAAGAGAACCTTATATTGAGTCTTCATTATCAATTGAGCTCATAAAAAGTTCTAGAAATATCATTTATTTAAAGATAGAGTAATTTCAGTTCTATATAGAAATAGAACGATTCATAAGAGTCGTATCCGATTTTCTTTGTTGAAAAATTACTTTATTAACAAGGCTGTCTGAATTAGAGTTCACACTTTCCGAAATTTTATTCTCAATTTATAAAATGAAGACAATGAATTTGCGTTTCCTTTACCTTTTTAGTCGACTTCTTTTTCAGTCACTTCAATTCTCTGAAAGGACTGATGTTCCTCTTCACTCCATGTCTTTATTCATATCTGACAAACATTCTTTTTAAAACCCATCTCTCAAAAAGTCAGACAGAAATCTAACTGGAACTTTCATACTCTCATCCTTTTTTTCATTTCGTGATTCCCACTTTGAAATAATGCCGAGAGTGCAGCTATAATTTTTAGGCTTGGTCCTAAAAATTCCGGGCGCGGGAGCATTTTTGCTCGAGTTTTTTTGGGCTGTCTCAGAAAAATAGAAAAAAAACGTATTTTCCTACTGCCTTTCACTTTCCCCATCTCCATCGCTTTAATATGATCACCTCCTCCTGTATCT
Source organism: Macrobrachium rosenbergii (assembly GCF_040412425.1). Classification (NCBI taxonomy): domain Eukaryota; kingdom Metazoa; phylum Arthropoda; class Malacostraca; order Decapoda; family Palaemonidae; genus Macrobrachium; species Macrobrachium rosenbergii. The sequence continues at coordinate 59,707,359 of NC_089791.1, forward strand.
TCTACGTACTTTCTCTTTCTTTATCCATTTTTTCTACGAGTCAAATGGCTTGGCTTAAAATAGAGCCTACCGTACCTAATGAAAAAAGCCAGATGTAACCTATTTATTTAAATTACTCCAAATTGTCTGAATTTGTTTCCTCGTCCTTTGCTACTCTGATCCATTACTCTTTTGGACTATTATTGCTATTCTGCTTCTATATCTATCGTTGTTATTCTTCGTCTTCAGCTTCTGTTATTAATATCAGTACTGTACTTCTGCACCTATCATGCTTCCTGAATTATCATTGTTATTCCAATTTTCTTATTACAAATCACTGTTTAGAAAAACGTACTGTTTTGCCCTTAAAGTTGTAATTCCAATACTTGAAACTTAAAATTGTTTTTTATGTAGATCATATGCAAAATAAGTAATATAGAAACTGATATGTTTACACTTAGCCTCAGTGTGTACCTTTTCATTGGTAAAGTTCTTAATATTAGTTTTAGTATTTTTATTGCTCGAGGAAAATCGTGTCAAGATGAAACGCACAATGGCTTTGAATATCTTTTAAGCATTATTACGGGTAATAATTATGGACAAGGATGGTGCTGGTTAAACTAGTAATATAGAAGACCAGTCTTCAGTATCTATGTGACAAAATGCAATATGCATCCAGACATTTTTTCATTTTAACAACTAAATTCTAATACTGAAGAGAGAAAACTACATTTTGAGACTTTCTGTGGCCAGTCTGGGGCTGGACTCTCCCATCAGTGGCTCATGATTAAGTACATATAATGAAGGAACTTTTGTCGGACTGAACATCTAAATTTGAAAATCAATAGGATCATGACTGGGGAACGAAAGTTCCAAAGGACCACCCAGGTCACTGTAAAGACCTACCCACTTCACCACTAGAAAAGAAAGGGAAAAAATTGCATTCCTTTAGCAAAAACAACACAGTTGATCTGGATCAGGTTATTATTATTATTATTATTATTATTATTATTATTATTATTATTATTATTATTATTATTATTATTCTGAGTCTATTTTATTGGAAGAATACCTAAAGAAACCTAAATTCAACAGCAGTAAATCAAAGGTCTTTATTATTATTATTATTATTATTATTATTATTATTATTATTATTATTATTATTATTATTATTCTGCGACTATTTTATTGCAAGACTGAGTAAATAAACATAAAGTCAAAAGCAGTAAACAAAGAGCCAGTGAGAAATTAACCGCATGAAGCGATCTCCCCTCAAGAAATCCTGCAAAGCAGCACAGAACTGAAAGCCGATAAGAAAGCAAACTGAGCAGGTCCGTCGTAATTCAATTAATTGTTTGACTTCTTGTGAGACAGCATTTCATCTTTTCTTATGGTCAACCCTTTATCTTTTGTAAACTTTTTCGACAAACAATTCTGCGACTTGTTTGTGTGACAAAGTAAATCTCTTTTCAAATTCCACGGTCCCACATTTGTCGGATCTGGTTCTTTGAGGCCAAGCAATGATTGGTATAGCTTGACAGGCTCGAAATAAATCATGTAATCTAAGTAAGAATGTATTTGAATTGCAGGAAAACCTTTTGATTACTTAAATTGAAGAATATGTATATGTATATGCAGTATATATATACATTATATAAATATATATATATATATATATATATATATATATATATATATATATATATATATATATATATATATATATATATATATATATATATATATATATATATATATATATATATATATATATATATATATATATATATATATATATAAAAATATAAATTAGCACTAACTTCGAACAAAACCGATTTTTTGTTACGGATTTTCTCATTAGAATGTCTAACAATTTCTATTCCATTCAGTCTAGGTTTTCTCATTGGGTCTGCGTTTGTCATTTTCTTAATTTTTTGTCGACCTCCTTGGTACATTAAGCCCATAATAGTCTGCTTGGATTATTCAGGCAAATTTTACTTAAATGAAATAGAATAAGAAACGAGCCTATTATGTAAAGAGACCTACTTATCCTTTTAATTCTTTGAAGTCCATAACATATGCCCATGTACTTTATTTCGCTTTATTGCAGTGTGAATATCTGATGAATACTGCATATTGACGTCTTGTTATAATCCATTCTTAAGCAAGAATTAGGATTGGTCGCAGACTAAATTTTGTAGTGATTGCATCAAGAGTGAAAAGATTTGTACAGGAGAACTGGAAAGCATACCTATCACACACTCATTTGGCTCCAAAGATACCCCAATAGGCCTTCCTTCTCCCAAGAAAGATTAGGATTCAGATGACAGATTTAAGTCTTAAGAGAGAGAGAGAGAGATCTTACGTCACTTTTCGGGGCAATGTATCTTGAACTAGGGCCTTCCCCGTGTGTGTGTGTGTGTGCTTGCATGTGTGTACGTTTACAGTATATGTGCGTAATTGTAGGTATAGGTGCACTATCTTTTATGTTTTTGATTTTGTATATCTGGATATTAGTAAGAAATAGTCACTCATGCTTGCTACACACATGCACACACATACACACACACACACATACATATATATATATATATATATATATATATATATATATATATATATATATATATATATATATATATATGTGTGTGTGTGTGTGTGTGTGTGTGTGTGTACTGTATATATATAGATGTGTATCCATGATAATGATTATTTTCGTACTTCATTTTCTCCGAGCTTCTTGGTTCATTCCCAATTATTTCTCTCTAGAGAAAAGGGTCATCAAGAAGCTATCCTACTTATAACATGCTCGTATATAACTTATCTACCTCTTCTTCTTCCCCTGTTGTCACTAGGCAACATATCAGGTTACATTAGGTCTATCTACACATACCTAATGGTCAACAAGGGCAAAATTGGTCCATGTCATCTCAGGGCCAATCTTTATATCTGTTTCATGTGCAGAGAATAACATGTATCAGTTCTGCCCTCCTTTTGCTGGTGGATTCACCATACAGCGGAAAAGAATAAGAGGTTTAAGTCACTAAGGAGAAAATTGCACATTTGCTTACCGAAAACCTACATTCCATTCTTTATGCCTGTTCTTTACTTTCATTTATTCCTTAGAAGATAAGATATTCTTATCTTTGCTTTTAGATCAAACTGACCAGCCTGGATTAAACGTTCTACTGAAGTTTTGCAAAGGCGTATTTTGAATATGCCACTCTTTACCTCTCTACTTTTTTCGGATCTCTAATGATTTATACAAGAAGAGGATCTCACATTTATCGCTTACATGAAATTTTTGACATATTTTCTCTTTACCTTTAGCGGAAAATTCATAAGAACTTTCTATTACCCGACTGACAGCCTGAATATTCTCCCCTTTATTGACAGCGCCTTGCTGTACCCAACTTCATAAGATGCTTTACAAAGCTGTTTGCGCCACGTGCAAGCTTCATCTATTGCTAGTTTGATTTTCCTCTCTGAGATGACGTCGAACACTGTTTTCGTGCTGGGCTGCATTTATGCATGATTAACATGGGCGATTGCTTCCCGAAAAATCAGGCTTCCCTTAACATCTTTTCAGTTAGAGTTGTACTGTATTACTTTCTGAAAAAAATATTAGGTGAGTTTTCGTCAGAATGATAAATTGTGCTGTGCTTTCGCCACCTCATTTTGAAACTAACATTCAGCTTTGGCGTGAGGCTGTGAAACGTTCGCAGATCGTTTGATATTTTCGTGTCTGAAATGATCTTGCAGCCTACGTGCAAGTAGCGTGTGCAGGACTTGACAAATCTAGAATTTTGCTATTTTCTCTGAAACATACATACATAAATACACACACACATATATACTGTATATGTATATATATGTATATATATAATTATACGTGTGTATGTTTGTGTATTCCCATCATGGAAATTAAACGAGATATGAAATGTAAAGAGAGTACGAGACCACGAATAAAGTGAAGCAACGGAATTTGTTAATGAATAGTTTGATGTTTGTTTATAAGGTAGAGGAATGGCCTTCTCCATTTTTTTCGACTAAACAACGACATACAGTAATTTAACTGGTCATTCGGAAGATGGCCTCTTACCATTAATTTGCTGGATTTGGGAGTTGCTTGCTGTGTCTGTCTTCAAATTTATCATTATTTGTTGTTTCATGATTCTTTACTTTTCACTTATACGTAATGACCTTGGCTGTAGAAATACTATGCAACTTCAGTTTATCAATCCACACAAATAGGTACAACCTATACATAAACTGTGTAATATGAACGTGTAAATAAAACAAGGCAAAAAAGAAGTCCTTATTTCCTCTATTCAAAATTTCAAATGGACTTGATGTCTAGCTTTACTTTTTGCTGCGAGATGTATGCCTGGAAGAAATTGCAAGAATCTATTCTAGTCTGTATTTGTGGCCGAATATTGATTTTGTGTTGATTATTTCTATTGAGATTATTATTAATATACAGTTGCTACGCATCATAAACTACTCTAATAATTACTGATCGTGTAGAGTTTCTTCTGTCGGACTTCGTCACTCCTGGTTAACCTTAGGTAATTTCTGAGACGAGACCTTCGCCAAAATTGCCAGAAGCGGGCAAAAATATTTTTAAACGGAGGGAGAGAAAGATATAGAAACTACAGAAATTACAAAGAGGACAAATATCTTAAAAAGTGATGTAACGAAGATCATGGTAAACACAAAATGAGTCGAGAGATTCTTCCTTTTTTTTCCACTCCCCCTTTTTTATGTTCTAACTTTCGATGACTTTGCCAATCCCATCCGTTCGGCCAGCCTCTCATGATTTCAAAGACCTACAGACTAGGAAATTCTAGCAAATAGTTTGAAGGACAAGTGGTACTTCACTACAGTTCCCCTTCCTTTGTGACATTCACTCTATCTCCCCTCCCAGTATATACTCTATCTCCCCCTCCCAGTATACCATTGTCCCTACCTTTATTGCACCCCATTGCTACAAAATACCAACTTTGGCCTCTTGAAACTTAGGAGAGGCCTAAAGAATAAAAGGCAGCAACCTTTAATTCTGTTTTTTACTAAAATTATTCATTTCTCTTTGTTATTCTCCTCTCTTCATATCTGTTTTAAAAGAAGAAGAAGAAGACTGTATTTTTGTTGTGTGTGTGAATATATATATATATATATATATATATATATATATATATATATATATATATATATATATATATATATATATACACACACACACAAAAGTGAAACAGACTTGAAACACACACACAACAAAGCTTCTCCTAAAATAGCTTCGTTTCTGAAGCGAAGATTTCCCTCGGATTCCCGCAGGCAAAGACATAATTCCTGTCAACAGGCAAAGACATAATTCCTGTTAATTATTTTTTCACATTTTTGAGTTTCAATACGAGATGGTTTCACTTACATAACTCAAGAATTCTTAGGAAGCATGGGTTACATTTAGATACTTGACAATATAGTCATCGAATATTTCAAGTTAATTTAGAATTATATATAAACTTTTATAACAATTTTTAACAGTGGTTTGAATACTAATAACTTTCATGAAATATTCCATAATACGAAAGGCAGGACGATAAAGTCCAGAAATTACGTAGTAAAGCAAAAATCAATAGCCATTGAGGATAGAAAATTAGAAAAGAATAGTAGGCTCTTAGTGACAATGAAATAAAGGAAACAGATGATTGTCATAAATGTAAAAAAAAACTGTTATTAATTAGTATAATAAGCGAAAATATCTAGATATCTAAATAACGAATTAATCCCTTTTCATTGCGACGGAATGGAAATGAATATACATTGAAATTCTGAGACAATATTTACTTTCTCAGGATAATTACAGTCCATTTAATTTCGGTACAACTTTCTTCTCAAAATGATAAACTTTCATTTTCATTCAGCCGTGACTGAATGGATAGCGCGACGTAATTTGGACATTGGGAACACCAAATCAAGTCTTTCTGTAAGGATGACATCTTTCATGTTATTTGAAGCAGGAGGTAGCTACTGACATGAGCCTTGCAATGTTATTCACTCCTTAAAAAAAAAAAAAAAAAAGAAATAAAGGCTCTGGTTTTGAGAGCGGATCGGCGTACGGGTGCAAGATTTGCAAATTTGCGACTCTAACTTTTTGTATCAGCTGCAACGAAGCTAATGATTTTTCATGGAGCAAAAATAATAAATAAATAAATAAATAAATGGTTATTTTGCACCTCCTCTCTACCTAAATAGTATCAAGACCAATTATCTGAGTATACTTCCCTCATGAGTGAACAAGGGAGGTGGATTAAAATGAAATATGTAAAAGATGTTATTTTGTCAATTAAAACAATCGAGCGTTTTTGAAGGGCCTTACAAAAATTTAATTAAAATCATGCGTACTTCATTAAATTGAAATAGAAAAAGTAAGATTTTTTCCCCCTTTGCCCATATTCATAATTCTGTCTTCATGGACTTCGGAAAAATAACATTAAAATTTCAGTCCACGTTCTTAAATTTTCCACCCAGCTCCCCAGAAAAGTACGGCACCATTATAAAATAATGAATATTTTATCATCGAAGAAATTCATTTCACTTGCGATCAATCAGTTATTAAATATTTACGGAGCCTTTTGAAAACTTTTTTTTACCGCTTTTGATGCCTATAGGTCCTGTCGTATGGAAAATGATTCCCGTTAAAAAAAAGTTTCTTTAAAAGAAGCATTTATATAATCAATATTCCTGTTGTAGAAAAGAAAAGAACTTACTGGTCGATACTTCCTCATCAAAAATAAAAATAGAGGATACATTTCAAGAGTTGAGGAACTAATAATAATAATAAGCCGGGGAATACCAAATATATTCCGATCTATCAGCAAAAACGTTCTCTGATTCCATAGTTTCATTCCTTGATAGCAAGAGAGAGAGGGACAATGGGTTCTTGTACAATGGTATTGTGATGCTACTCATCTTTTCAAAATGGAAGGGGAAAGCATTATTTTTCAAATCTTTTTTTGAAGAATGTGAAACATTACTGTACGGTGTTAAGGAACTGTCTCTATTGTTACCCTCCCTTTCAGTGAAGAAACATGACTATGGACTCATTGAGTTCTGAAGCGTCGTTTTTAGGTGATGGTAATCATTTGTGAAAGCTTTCTATTGTTGAGTTTCTCCAGTTCCTAAATAATAATAATAATAAAACCTACGAACAAAGTATCCTTAACCATAATAAATTTAAGTAACGTACACAAGGGTTTTGTTATAATTTGTGTTTATTATGAAATTAGGTTTCAAAAATCTGAAAAATACACTTGATCTCCCTTGATTAGGATAAACTACATTTAATGAACATTTATGAAATAACCTGTCAGTAAATTTGAGCGGTAAATGCATCTGATATTTAGTTGTTGATGTCACTTAATCTCGAAATGAAATGTTCTGCCTTCTTCTTTTCCAAGCCATTCAACCCTCCTCTTATTAGAATGGAAGAGAACAGTTTACTCATACATTTCTTTCAAGGGACCGGAGTGAATGGAATAACCATACCCAACCTTGCGACTAACTAAACTACTCTATTGCATATCTTGACTGGAGAATATATTAGATGAAGGATTTTCCACACCTTCGATAATATCATTCTTTTTCGCGTGTTCCGAGGCATTAGTCTTCCCCAGTGAAGCGTAATTAACTAAGAGTGACTCCTTTCTTGAGACAGAGTTGTCAGTGCCAGACACCTAAATTAAATCATTATGTTCGTCAGTTCCAGAGACTTAAATTAAATGATCTTAATGTTCATCAGTTCCAGAGACTTAAATTAAACTATCTTTATGTTCAAACAGTTCCAGAGACTTGAATTAAATTATCTTTATGTTCAAACAGTTCCAGACTTGAAGTGGAGAGATGTAGCAGGAGTTATATGTGACAAGAAAATGCCAATCAAGCTAAAAGTCAAGATTTACAGCACAGTGATAAGACCAGTGTTAATGTATGGATCAGAAACAAGGGCTCTAAGAAGAAAAGAGGAAGTAAAGCTTGAGAGAACAGAGATGAGAATGCTGATGTGGATTATGGGAATATCGCTGCTTGGGAGATTGAAAATGATAAAGTAAGAAGAAGAGCAGGCTTAGTAAAGATAACAGAGGTGATAAGAGAGTCACGATTGAGATGGTATGGGCATGTGTTAAGGATGGATGACGAGGAGGGAGTGAAGAGGGCTTGGGAAGAACCTGTCAGAGGAAGAAGATCGAGAGGGGACAGAGAATTAGATGGCGAGATAAAATGAAGGAAGATATGGAGAGAAGAGGTTTGATGGAGGATGATGCCTTTGGTAGAAGGCAGTGGAGAAGGCGCATCAGGCAACCGACCCCTTAACGTAGGGATAACGATGGGAAAGAAGATCTCCACTCCATGGTGAAGAACCTACGAGATGCAATAAAACCTTTCGATATGAAGCTTTCGCTTAATAAGAACTACACTGAAGATTAGTATTACTAGGAGGGGACTTGAATGAAAGAGGAATTAGTAACTTAAAAATAATTGCAATACCATTTCCATTATTTTGTCCATTATTTCTTCTATCATCTTGTACAGTCAAGAAGGTCGTAGAAAAAACAATCTACGAGGTTCTTCGTTCCGCATTCATAAATTTAATTAGGATTCAGGGCTTAATAGAAAATCACATTTACGAATGATAAAATTTACAGCAAAAATAAATGATTAAGGAAGGTTTTCATAGAGTATTATTACCCAAAGCTGGTCCTAACAACTGAGACATCGGAGGCACCCTTACTAAACATGGAAGAAGTAGGGAAGAACTTTCATACGAAATACTTAAAAAAAGGTATAAAAAAAGAGAATGACGGGAAAGGACTCTGAAACAGTGGCACGGTCGATGGCACCTTTCTGAAACATGAAAGAGAACGAAGGAGGAATTTGACAATAACTCCATTATTCCGCCCATCACGGTGTCAAGCACTTTGTCAATCACGCCAACGGCTCGTCGGCGGTCCCTCAAAAGAATAGGTAATAACGCTCCTACCACTCGCAGCCTAAGGCTCCCGGAACTGCAATATTACTCCCAAGATGAAATCTATTCAGTGACGTCTGTGTTTCTTCTGTTCTTAGAGCCATGAGTTTATATACACCACCACCCCCTTCCCCAGCCATCTGACGGCCCCCTTTTATTTAGTAGTTAAAGCGTTCTCTTTACAGTAGGCTTCCTATTTTCCCTCCAAGTTTTTTTTTTTTTTTTTATCCTTGAGTTTGCAGCATTTCGTTTTTAGCCTTTCAGATTCTCTTTGAAGTTTCACATATTCCTATCAGTGTTAATACATCGATCCTTTTTCTCATAGATAAATTCCACTTATTTATTTTGCTGCTTTTAGCCTTTGGTGAGTCATTTGAATTATTCTGGTAATCATATGTATTGCTTTCGAATACATCCATAACACTTGTTTGATTTAAGAGAGAGAGAGAGAGAGAGAGAGAGAAAATCATTCGATGGAAATTAAAACTGAACTACCAAATAGGACGCACATCCAGTTCCTGTTAAACTCTAATGAGAAAATTCGTATTTGTTCAAAGCGCTTTTCAATGTGTAATTTGTTGAAGTAATTCATTTATACACTACGCCACGCCTAACCGAGGTAAACATTTGAAATGAATTAGCGTTCAACCGAGCAAAAATCAGTTGCAATTAGGCCTTTGGATTCAGATACGGGAACGAGCTTAGCGCTAAACAGGACATTACGTTTTAGTCATAAGGGAATAGGTCACTCATTTTCAGTCTGCCCACCTGCTTGCCTGCTTACCTGCCTGTCTGTCTGATAGGATTTCGACGTTCAGTTATACTTAGAACTAATTGCACCTAATGATGCTATTTCCTTTATCGACAGTCCGAGGAAAACTGGAATAAAATCTGCCATTGACCTACTCTACATCAGCCTAACTTGTAAATCAATGGTGTTAATTGATGATATCACTGCGATTTAGATTTAAGGACGATGGGAATCAGTACAGTTATTTTTAAAGAGGAAAAGAGGAAAATTTTTCATTATTCACTAACATATTTTGGTTTGAAAACCCTGTTTTGTTTTGGCTTAAATGAAAGAACGTTTTATGTTATCACAAAGCGAACTTCAAGATTATTTCTGTAATCTATTACTTCCTGATTTCTGTTCCACCGTGACAATTTTGACCGGGAATCAAAGAGCTGAATAAAAAATCTATAAGCAATATGAGACCAAGAAGAATAAGGAAGAAAAGAATTAAAGAAACTAGGGAAAGTTACTCCGTGCAGAGGATAATCTATGATGGCTTCTTAACGAATTCCATAAATTCCTTTTCAGAAGTATATGAATTTCAGCTTTATGAGTTAATGATATTCAACATATTTATTTTGATAGCAAGAGATAAGACATCTTTTTTACCTGGTGATTCTAATATCGTCACCATTTTTATCCTTCATTCCAACCATATTAAAGATTAGTTTTTCTTGTGCCCTTTCATACCTCATATATTTTTTTTACCTTTGATTTCCACATACCGAATTATTTACGTAACCAAGAATAACTGGTTCATTCACCATTAATTTCTTTAACTTATATTTAGAGCTGATGATGAACAGCAATTGCAATGCATGAAACGTTTCAAGACCAATAATTCATCTTAAATTCTAAGTAGATTTTGCAATTATGCAATGACATAAGAAATTTATATTCAGTCTAAGGATCTAGGCAAGCCCTTCTACCAAGTAACTTGATAGTAGTGTCAGATCCTTAATAGCTCTGAGTAGACAGCTGTTATTTTTTGTGGTTCTTACTTAAAAAATTGACTTTGTCTTGATAAACGGACAAACATTATATTCTTATTACTACTGATTTATAATGCTGCAGATCTCTATACAATCATTACTGCTGCAAATGCTGTCTTATTGTTTAAATAGTTGCTCTTGACGAATTAGAATCTTAGGCTCTGTTTAATATGTGTCTATTTGTAATTCAGATGACAAGAATTCTGAATGTTTCATTATCGTAACTGACAACCCACCGTAAATAAATCAGATGTACTGTTGACTTGTTGGTTGCCAGACGCGATAATGAAACCTCCGGACTAGCGGGCTTTTGCTATAATAGCCACATATAGACGAATTTCGATTGCGAAAGAACTCATCAGCTTTATTTTTAACTCTGCATTCTTCCAAATCTCGCCTTAATTTCCGAATTAAGGGTGGAAACCAAAAGCAATAAAGGGCTCTTCTAAAACTCTCGATTCTGAAATAACCTTCAGATAATTTTCAATTATTTGTCCCAAACAGACGAAGTACCTTTCTGAGAGCTTTATGAAGTTTCCGGAGGTTATTATACCAATTACAACACAATAAAACTGGAGTGAAAAGTAATTGAGATCCTCCAGCTTCTTTTTAAAATCACGATCTGCAGGTTATTGTATAAGATGATTCTGATGATTGCCGTAAAAAGGAACATACGAAATTCGCGAGATTCCCATAAACTTAACGGTCCATCTTTAAAATCTCCGCCCAAGGGAAAATCCTCTAAAAGATGTAAGCAATGCTTATACAATAAAAGTTATAGATAATTATTGTTTGTTCGGAACAGACGATTGAAATGCTTTCAACTCTTCAGGGGTTGAAGGTCACCTTGTCTACGTCCTTCCTTTGTTGATTTGGATTGTATTCTAAGCAGTTATTGAAACCATTGATGTCAGATTTGACTTCACAACTGGATACAAGGTGTCAAATAGGTTAGAAGAGAGAGAGGGCGGGGCTAGAGGGTGAAAACCTGTGAAATACTTAGTTGTTTATCGAATGCTTTGTTCAATCACAACACTTTCAAGTGACTGATTCCTATAATATTGTTTTAAAGGTTAGGAATTTTATGAAGCATCAAGCCATTTAGCTGTTCGTGGTCAGGTGTATCGAGAAAATATTGGATATCTCATCAGACAATCATAAAAATGAAAATCCTCCCCCACGACAAGGGAAAACGTTTAAGAAAGCTTGAAAAGCTACAGCTTATGTTATTAATAAAAGCCTGACGATTTTAGAAGCTTATGCACTGAAATGAGACTATTGTGAATGACCATTAACTCCAAGATACAAATTACGAACAAAATAAAACCAGTTTATCTTAATTTTTTATTCACGTCTCGAAAAATTAATTATGAACCAAAATGAGATAACCCTTGGCTGTATATGGAAAAACCTTATTAATGTAACATTCGAGGGAAGTGAAAAACCAAAGACTATTTTTATTTAAAACGACTCTGTAAAAGGAGCTTCAGCAAACTGCTAAGATCACAGGTGTGTTCTAATTACACGCCGCCTTTTGGTCTTATAAGGCATACACTTTTTCATCAAGGAACTGATTGATGCTGAAAATTGCGAAGCTACGCCAATCTGATTTCTCTCTCTCTCTCTCTCTCTCTCTCTCTCTCTCTCTCTCTCTCTCTCGAGCGCGATAGCGTGCTCTTTTGCTGTGATACTGAGTGTGCTCTGAATGGTCTTATCCTGGCGTTCCTGAACTCTCATATCAATCAGTATGATACGTAAACATGCTATATACATATATGCATACATACATACATACACACACAATATATGTGTGTAATATGCGCACACACACACAGTATATATATATATATATATATATATATATATATATATATATATATATATTTATATATATATATATATATATATATATATATAACCATATATATATGTATATATATAACCATATACATATTTTCCCATTGAAGGGGGGTGACGACAGAAAGGTATGGGCTCCACGTTTCTCGGCAGGTCTTTGGGGATGCGGTTGCCAGCCCTGCGCCCTTTTTCTTGACCACAGCTCTTACATGTGTTTATAACCATCATAACCATTCTCGTTTAAAGTTGAGCTAAAATAGTGAGAAAGTCAAGCGTTTCTAGCAAATATGACAAGTCAGTAATCTTTCATTAATTAGAGCAGCTATATTAGATTTGACACGGCTATGAGAGGCATAGGTCTAATTCTGCAGATTTTGCTTGAAGGTCACGATACAGATAATGATACTTGTCAGGTAATCTTTTGCATCTGCTTTCGATAAAATAAAAATGGATAAAATTGGTCCGCCCTATAACGAAAGTTTTTTCGTTTCTTGGAACAGATACTTTGCTGTTTCTCATTTTCTTGTCAAGGAGGCCTTGTAGTTAACCAGACATCAAAATTGAATTTTGAGGACATCAGTCAATAAAGAAACACACACAGATGCGATTAATCTGGACGCCAACGCAGACATTTTATTCCCAGTCAGTGTAAGTGTTAAGCTATCGGGCAAAATTTTTCAAGGCCCTATTTGATTCATGTGAAATTACTTATGCATATAAAAGGAGATAGTTGCATCTGATTGTAATAGACGTATTGGAATTTGAAAGGACCATGATGCTCCAGGAGGGATACACTTATCTTGTGAGTTTTTTCCCTACCGTCACATTGATTAATTACCGCGGGCTAATTGTCGGAAGCAAATTTCATTAGGTATTCAAAACAGCATTTCATTATTGCTGTGAACGTTGTTGCTTTTAAAAAGGATTTAATTTATTAATTAAAGTTTTTTCCATTCCTGTTCTATTTTCCGAGTCGATATTGTTTCCCTGAAGTTAGAAATAGAATGTTCATTTTTGTTTTGTATTATAAAAATTGTAAATATTCGTTGTGCAGCTGTTTCTTAATAGCTACAAGAAAACAATGAACGCAATGGAAATTGAATAAACCGTGAAATTTTGCCTTATTACTGATGAACTGATACTCCGACGTCTCATGCGTTATAAAAATAAATTAGGTGTAATAATCCTTAGATGCTGTTTCATTCTTTATAGGTCAAAGTTTATTTCATAATATGTAAACGTATAAAGGTCTTTTTAACAATAATACATATTTCTTTGAATTATTAGTTATGAAACCTAAACATGAGAAGAAAATTAATATAAATCAAAGAATTCTTTAAATTTCTTGAAAACATATGAAATATTTACCTTACTATCACTTTCCAATTTGTAAATATATATATATATATATATATATATATATATATATATATATATATATATATATATAAAATCATCAATGAAGGGCAGAGGACACACAGATATACAAGCTGACTTTATTCCAACGTTTCGTAATTATCGGATTAATTACATCATCAGGGCTGTTAAAATATGAAAATAAAATTCTTTGTAAAATCATAAAGCTAGAAATAAAGGCAAAAGTTATTCATACAAAATTTTCACAAATGTACACAAACGTTAAAATTAGAGAACAAAAGTTTTAAAATCATTACATTAAAATGAAAGTAACTGAATATACAGTAAACTAAAATTGAAAACCATCTGTGAAAGGGGTTGACAGAACAAAGATTAAGGACCGACCTAGAGGGTGACAGCTTTAAACTAAAACATAAACATAAATAGGAACAACACAAGTCAGGATAAATATAGAGGAGAGGAGGACATGTGAGTGTTTAACGACAGGAACAAGTTGTTTGATGAAAAGTGATTCCAGGATAACAAGGTCTTGAGGTTGGTGGTATGGCCTAAAATGTGGAAGTCTTTATTATCAATGTGTTTTACAAATTTTTGAGTGATTTCTGATGTTGGAATGTTCTGGGTTTGAAATTCTGCTACCTGTACACAAGCTTACATACGATGAGAATCGATTCGCACCCTAAGGAGTCTACTGGTGGATCCCACATAGGTCCCTGTTTGACATTCAGAATCAAGTATATTTATAAATGACACCAGATGACATATAAGGTGATAACCGATCTTTGGTTTTAAAGAGTGAACCAATGGTGAAAGGGTTCTTAGGGATTAAAAGTGACATCAATGGCATACAAATGATCCTGAATAATTTGAGAACTTTTGTGGAACTTGGGGTCATGAGTAAATGGAAAGCTTGCGTAAAATTTCATTTTGGACATTAAAACTGCTGGTTTTGTAATGAAATGTTTGTTAAGTAATTTATGTAATTTCTATACACCAGCTTTGCAGGAAACAGTTATTATTAAAAAGTCAATTAAAAAGAAATTTTATGAAAAAGGCTCCAGTTCGACGTAAGGACGAGTGCCCTGTGGAGAAGGGTAGAAACAGAGTTGGATTTAAAATTATCGAAGCAAGAGCTATAAAAGTTGGTACCAAGTCCAGTAAAAGTCTTCTTTCTAAAACCGTGTGATTATTAAAACTGTCGTGTTCTCTAAAACTAGAACGTCCAGGAATGGTAGACGGTCGTTCGCCTCTTTCTCGATAGTAAACGTTATGCTCAAGTGTATAGTATTGGCATATTCGACGAAGAGGTCAGCTTCGTATTCACTTTTAAGAGGCCGAACGTATCGTCAACAAACCTGGAATAAAAAGGTAGAACCTTAATGGGCAATTATCAAGCATGCGCTCCTCCAGGGAGCACATAAAGATATTAGCAAATGTGGGGCCAAGAGGGGAACCCATGGCCAAACCCTCTACTTGTTTGAATAATTTACCATTAAAAATAAATGCAGTGTCCAGCACTGCGAGTTCAAATCAAAACTTTAAAATTCGTGCGATTAAAATTATTAAAAGTAGAATCAGGAACAGAAACAGCTTGTTAAGAATTAATTCAATAGTTTCTCCAACAGGGATATTAGTAAATAATGACTCGACGTCGAGACTGGCCATGAATAAATCTGAATCTTGTCTAAGAATGGTTTCTTTAAATTGAAAGGAGTTATTCAATGAATACTTATTCTTAGTTAGATGCTCAAGCATGGGTACAAGGAATTTGGCTAATTTATAAATTTGGTGTTTTGAACGAGGCAAGGATAGGTCTAAGGGGATGTCAGGTTTGTGAATTTTCAGTAGGCCGTAAAGGATACCCATAAGATGAGCCAGTGGAAAAAAGATCTTGGTAAATGGTTTCATTAATGACGTTGTCCTTCTTAAGAGACCTTAGAAAACGGTTGATTTTGTCTTCAATTTTAAAAATATTATAGTAGTCAGGCGTCCCAATGGGTTCAAATTTTTGTTCTATCGTTTAAAAAACACTTTCCATTTTTTGATGTGTACTCATCAAAACACAAATTATAAATTAGCCAAATTATAAATTAGCCAAATTCCTTGTACCCATGCTTGAGCATCTAACTAAGAATAAGTATTCATTGAATAACTCCTTTCAATTTAAAGAAACCATTCTTAGACAAGATTCAGATTTATTCATGGCCAGTCTCGACGTCGAGTCATTGTTTACTAATATCCCTGTTGGAGAAACTATTGAATTAATTCTTAACATTGTTTCCTGTTCCTGATTCTACTTTTAATAATTTTAATCGCACGAATTTTAAAGCTTTATTTGAACTCGCAGTGCTGGACACTGAATTTATTTTTAATGGTAAATTATTCAAACAAGTAGAGGGCATGGCCATGGGTTCCCTCTTGGCCCCACATTTGCTAATATCTTTATGTGCTCCCTGGAGGAGCGCATGCTTGATAATTGCCCCAAAGTTCTACCCCTTTTATTCCAGGTTTGTTGACGATACGTTCGGCCTCTTTAAAAGTGAATACAAAGCTGACCTCTTCGTCGAATAAAAACATACTATACACTCGAGAGCATAACGTTTACTATCGAGAAAGAGGCGAACGACCGTCTACCATTCCTGGACGTTCTAGTTTTTAGAGAACACGACAGTTTTAATACCACGGTTTTTAGAAAGAAGACTTTACTGGACTTGGTACCAACTTTTATAGCTCTTGCTTCGATAATTTTAAATCCAACTCTGTTTCTACCCTTCTCCACAGGGCACTCGTCCTTACGTCGAACTGGAGCCTTTTTCATAAGGAAATTTCTTTTTAATTGACTTTTAATAATAACTGTTTCCTGCAAAGCTGGTGATCCTGACTTGTGTTCTTTCTATTTATGTTTACGTTTAGTTTAAAGCTGTCACTCCTCTAGGTCGGTCCTTAATATTTTTTTCTGTAACCCCTTTCACAGATAGTTTTCAATTTTAGTTTACTGTATATTCTGTTACCTTCATTTTAATGTAATGATTTTTAAAAAAAATTTTGTTCTTTAATTTTAATGTTTGTGTACATTTCTGAAATTTATGTATGAATAATTTTTAGCCTTTATTTTTAGCTTTTATGGTTTTACAAAGAATTTTATTTTTTTTATTTTAACAGCCCTGATGATGTAATTAATTCGATAATTACGAAACGTTGGAATAAAGTCAGCTTGTATATCTAAGTGTCCTCTGCCCTTCATTGATGATTTTATATATATATATATATATATATATATATATATATATATATATATATATATATATATATATATATATATATATATATATATATATATATATATATATATATATATATATATCATAGTATAATATGTAAATCTATATCAAATTCTTTTTCTTATTGTTTTTTATATATATATATATATATATATATATTTATATATATATATATACTATATATATATATTTATATATATACAATATAGTTATTACTAATATATAAATATATAAAATCCAATATATTTTATATATATATTATATATATATATATATATAAAAATATATATATATATATATATATATATATATATATATATATATATATATATATATATATATATATATATATATATATATATATATATATATATATATATATATATATCATATATATATATATATATATATTTATATAATTTATAATCAGTTAAGAGGGCATATAGAATTCATTGTGTCTGGTAAAAGTGCAGTTATTTACATTATATTATATATATTATATATATATATATATTGTTATATATTCATATATATATATATATATATATATATATATATATTATATAATATATATATATATATATATATAACTTTGTAAATCTATAAATTGTTATTGTTTATATATATATATATATATATATATATATATATATATATATATATATATATATATATATATATATATATATATATATATATATATATATATATATATTATTTTAAAAAGACCTTAAAGTTCTTTGCTAATGTATATCATTTTTCTATTTTGTAATCACAGTAACATTTTTGGTGTGTATAAGATTTATGTGAAGATTGCTTAAGCTCCTGAAATGATTAGCCAGACTAAATACTCAATAAATCCTAAAATAAATATTCTGGACTTGAAGAAGTATGTAATGAGAAGTAAATGCATTATAGTTAGCTAATATGATATCATCTTCTATTATTATTATTATTATTATTATTATTATTATTATTATTATTATTATTATTATTATTATTATTATTATTATTATTATTATTCAAAAAGTGCGTAATCCTAGTATGTCTCAAACACTCAAATAAGTGAAGATATAAGGTTTCATTTAAATAATAACTGACATTTAAAGTGATTCTGATTAAACTTCAGGAATATAGAAGAGTACGTGAACTTGACGCTTTGTAAATGAACTTATTTGTGAATAGATTCATATTTTGTCATATTCAGAAGGCAGTTGTCCTTTCTTCATTACTTAGAGAAATATTTTGATATAAGTGTTGCATCTTCACATATAGTTTCCATTTTTCTTTCTCAAAGGGTTTAGAGAAATAGATTACAAATTTTACTTCTCGGTGGTCTGCCATTAACGAAATCGAGCCCAGGTGTTGGCTGTTAACGCAGGCGGAGTGAGTGCCACCTGGCCAAGTCTACAAACACCAATGAAAGGTGCGAACTAGCTTGAGCCGTTACACAGAGCTCAGATCATCCTGCTGTGAATTTGCCTCAGTGTTCTGCCTGACATGATCATGAAGACAACATTAGTTCCCTTCGGCTTCCTCTTTGCCTTAGCGCAAGGACTTCTCTCCGTTCCCGAGGTAATCTTATCGGACTCAATTGAAGTTATTTCAGTTAATGAATTTGAATGTTTAGGTTTTAGGCCTTAATATAACTTTGTGTTATTATGAAGTGATGCAAGTATGGAAATCGTTCCTCCCTTCCAGAATAGGGTCTCCTCTTTGTAGGGTTTGGGTAAGGGTTTCTCGTTTATATTCAGTCATTTAAACTCTTTTTTAATCACTTTCCTGTTGTTTTTTATTTTTTTTATTTTTTGAAAAGTGTGTAGGACAGGCTGTTGAAAAAGCAAAAGTTGTTTGGTGGATTAGCAGGAAAGTGCCTTCACCTTTACCTAATCTTTCTCTTCTGAGTGTTTATATAATTCCTAAATCCACCTTGACCGTCCTCCTCCAGTTGTTGTGGCAAACCAGGCGGTTTTCTTATCTGTTGACCAGTTGCTTCCCGTGCCTTTTTCAATGACTTATGGTCACGTTTATTTACACTTTCAATAGAATTTTACGTAAATAACGTAAATAGGGTTGTTGTTGATGGTAGTCTTGGTTATTGTTCTGTTGATTTTTCCAATATTACTGTTGTTATGAGTCCATTTATCAGCTTTACTACTGATTTTATGATGTTGTTTTTAATTCTTTCGGGAGACATTGAGCTGAATCCTGAACCTGTTACTCATTACAGTAAGAAAAATTGCAAAGTACTTTACTTAAATATTCAGGGTTTAAAGTCATATTTTCTTGATTTGATGTTTTAATTTGTCAATTTATCTGTTTTCCTAATAACTGATCACCTCTTTCTGCATTTCCCATTACCTTCTGTTACTTCTTTCGAATGAACACCTTGTTCTTTGGAAGCTTGAATTTCAAGTTAATAGCCCCCGTGGGCTTGTTCCATAGGAAAAGGGTTCTTCTTCAGAATAATAATAATAATAATAATAATAATAATAATAATAATAATAATAATAATAATAATAATAATAATAATAATAATAATAATAATAATAATAATAATAATAATAAATTCGTAAATGCTGCTATAATCTATGCCATGTTGTATAAATGCTGAAATTTTATTCAGAATTTGTTTATCATTACATACTTTTCTCCTCTGATTTTTCTTCTCTTATAGAGAGCTGGACTCCACCATTTTGAGAAAAAACCTGTTCATTTTGGGGAGGAATCTCTGGAAAAACCTGAGACTGAACCTGGGAATAAACATGGTAAGTTCCTTTAATTTTCTTGTCAATTTTACAAGCTGACACATCTCTTAAAATCTGGAGGTACATGAAGTCCTCCAATAACGTAATTTTTTGTTTTTCCTAAGCTCTGCCGAGGGAACGTGAGTAGAACTGAACCATACACAGTAGAATGTTAGAAACAATGTGATAGAAGTTCATATCATCCTCACTTAATAAGACTGGGGTTTGTTCTCCTTGAAACATGTCTTTAATCATTTCGATGTTATAT
Source organism: Macrobrachium rosenbergii (assembly GCF_040412425.1). Lineage (NCBI taxonomy): Eukaryota > Metazoa > Arthropoda > Malacostraca > Decapoda > Palaemonidae > Macrobrachium > Macrobrachium rosenbergii. Next base: position 59,727,681 of record NC_089791.1, read on the forward strand.
TTGTGGATTCTTTGTCTTATGTAATAAGCTTTGTATATTTGCATTCATTTGACAGCATATATCAGTATTTTTCAAATTGTTACGTAGACTATGTTAATGCTAAAACAGCACAACAGTATTGTGAAAGTGATAAATGTTCATAATTATGAATTAAATAGAAAAAATATCTTCATCATCATTATGAAACGTAAAACATGAATGCAAATGTCTTATTATTTTACTAAGGAAAATTCTCTTTTGTTTCTATTCCCTATTACATAATTTAATTATTTTCGGCATTAGCTGTATTGCATCCTTAATAACTCTATTTAAGTTTTACGTGTGCATTTTGGCTTTTATGGTTTGGTTTTTATCATCTGGTAAATTTCCTTTCTTTTTCCCCATCTGATCTTTTTCGAAAAAGATTAGCACTGCATAAGTGAAGCGTAGAGAACGGGGAGGTATGATAAAAAAATGAATAGTAAATATGAAACTTATAGATTTAGAATAGTCAACAAATATGAACCCTTTAATAACCAATTAGATTTTTGAAACGCCTTTTATATTAAGATAATTGAATCCCAAATTGAATGATGTGATAGGTATTTACTTTTGCCTGGTATTGACAGCAAACTTACAACAGCAGTTAATAATCACATTGCAAATGCACATATGCACACACATTCACACACACATACACACACTATATATATATATATATATATATATATATATATATATATATATATATATATATATATATATATATATATATACACTTATACTGTATACTGTATATATACAAAGCATTTCTGAAAAGATTGCAAAAATGTGTAACAAAACTCTTATTAAAATACTAGATATGTGTTTATAAAGACTCTCGCTGATGTAAATTGCATTGTGGGCGACTGAAAATTGGAAAGTGAAATGCTCCCGCATGAATAAGAAATGTTCAAACCCCGATCCAAAGAGACAGGCGATTAGTTTCATGCATAAGCGGGCAAAGTGAGACGAAGAAGACTCGAGCTGACACTTATCGAGAGGCGATGATGCTCCTAAGGTTTCCATGCAATTGGCGACGTGTCAAGATCCGCTGGAACATGGAAACGTTTGACGTCGATATGGAGATCACTTCGGATGGAAAATGTATTTTGACGGGTACCTGGAATTGGAGTTGCTCTGCCACGAAGGTAAGAAAAAGAGAAAGATGATGATGAAGGGTGGCGAGGAGAAGGAAGAGGTGGAGGAGGATGTACAGCTTGAGAAGATGAAGATATAAAGAAGCAAAAGGTAGAATGCAACGAGTGAGTTTAACTTCTGATTCGTAGACAGAATAGTGAAGTGGATGGAGAAGATAAAGCCTTGTATCTGTCTCAAAGAGGGAAGAGTCAGCGACTTAAGCAACGATAAATGAACATGATTCGACGCACAGAGTTCGTTATAAGGAAAAGGTACTTTTGGGTAAAATATGGATATTTGCTATAAAAGACACCAACTAGGATTGGTAAATGATCTACGGAAAATGAAAATGATCACAGCCTAAAGAGAAACATCAAGGAGAGACGAGGGTATTATTTGTTTTGGCAAGTTTATGACCTTCATGTTGTGTGTCTTACGAAACTGCAGATTTTTTATTATGTAAATAACAACATAGATGAAATATAGCGATTTGGAATGGGAAAAAGAGAGCCAATAGACTACAAAAATAAATAAAAACAAGCTGAAAGGCCTCTTAGAAAAATAGAGAGAAATTGCTTAGTCAGACTATGAGGATAGATAAACAAATATTAGCAGCAGCGCCTGAGACTGTCAAAACGGATGGACGTTTCTCTGGGTGCCAAAATAGGTGAGACAGAAATAGCCACGGTAATGAATCAGCAGAATATTGACCTTTTCGAAAGGCTACCCATGCTATAGATGTGGTCATTGCTTTTCCTTTATGCAGCGTTTCTTTTGAAGATTAACGTTATGGGAGAGTACAGAAAGAATCTTTCAGAGCATACTATTTTTTACTTACCAGACGTTTTTGGTGATGGCTGCGCTGTTACTCGACAAGAATGTCAGAAATCAAGACATTTGTAGGGAAGTTGCTTTTTAAACGGATCACTCTTATTTCTCTTGTTTTATCGAAATGAACCTAGTATTAGGCCATCAAGCTTAAACTGACGAACTGGTGAGCAAAAACGTTGGAGATCTACCATAAAAAGTTATTAAAATTCGTATACATAAATAATGGTTAACTGTAAAAATTTTTCCTAACTTACTACATTCTTGACGGTGCAAGACTGGTGAATCAATGCCTGTCTTAAGAGCCGCTTGAAGACGCGTAAGGTAAAGGAATAGCAGTAAAATCTGTCTACTGATTGGTTGTTATGCTCATCGGGTGAGCCATGTGTTCCGTCTTTAAGGTCATCGTAAATCCTGTCTTACTACCTTTTTCCCTAACCCCCATCAGCCAATATATATATATATATATATATATATATATATATATATATTAATATATATATATATATATATATATATATATATATATATATATATATATATATATATATATATATATATAATTCATGTATTTACATATATATATATATATATATATATATATTATATATATATATATATATATATATATATATATATATATATATATATATATAATTCATGTATTTACATATATATATATATATATATATATATATATATATATATATATATATATTAATATAACATATATATATATACTATATATATAATTATACGTGTTTTAGCCCTTGTAATAATACAATAAATAATTTTCTTATTCATTTCAAGATAAGGCTGTGAAAATAACACGAGATTTTTTAAAGCTGTATATTCCAATAACGCAAACCCACCTTTTAGCACTAACGAGGTTGTGATATGGTAATTGGAAATCAATAGTCCGGCTCTTGCCATAATCACAGCGGCAAATTCGTTACTGTTACAGGTGACTAATCAATACCTTTTCGAACTGTCAAGAAAATGAATTAATACCACCAAAAATTAAGTGGAAGTTAAACTGAAAGGTTTTTCGAGATTTTTCATTGCCGAGCAGGATAGGAAATTTGCACGGTTATTCTGAAAGTGTTTTAAAACATTTAATTTTTATTAGAAAAATGCTAATGCACTAGCACTTTGAACTGTCTTCTTTGCTTTTGTGAGATTTCTTTGACTGGTTTTCAAAGGGTACTGGCGTTACAGAGCAAGCAATGACCGAATCTGATGCATTCGCGAGAGAAACATGACACTGGTCCAACCGGAAACGTCAGTGTTTCATGCAATAAATGCAAAGTCAAGCCGAAGTGTTTGCAATGTATATTACTTGCTTAAGTGGACACGTATTTGCCTTCACTGATACGTTTGTCCACTTTGATAAATTTGCAAGCTAAAGCAATAGGTTATCGTGGGAATATATATATATATATATATATATATATATATATATATATATATATATATATATATATATATATATATATATATATATACATATATATATGTATATATATATATATGTATATGTAATATTATATATATGTATGTATATATATTTGTGAATACAACTCATTTCGTTTGAAATGAAATGGCTTTCGTTGTGTAATGATGTCTTTGCTTAATACTTATCTTTTAAACTTTATTATGATTTGCTTATTTGCCTTTGAATTCCGAATAATTCTTTTTTAAACTATATGAATTACAGTGGCACTTCAATAAATTTCGTCGTTTCCTCCATGGATTAGATTTGATCTCTCTCTCTCTCTCTCTCTCTCTCTCTCTCTCTCTCTCTCTCTCTCTCTCTCTCTCTCTCTCTCTATTTGTATCTAATATCATTATAATGCATTAGCATATTCTCTCATTTCACGACTTTTCTTCTGGTTAATTTATTAATTTATTGCATTCGTTTCTCTTGTCCCCCCTAAATTTCCCTTCTAATTAAGTGGTGACCGAAAAATTTTGTCGCAAAAGCGTTGTTGTTATTAGCATCAAGTAATAGCCAGAACATAGCAATTTTGTTCAATGTCCTTATATTGGTAGGTGCCTTAATGAAACATTTTCTTCATAGCATATTCAATTATCAGCTTAATTGCCTTTGCATTTCTGTTTTCTTAAGGAACATCAGTTCTTTCTCTCTCTCTCTCTCTCTCTCTCTCTCTCTCTCTCTCTCTCTCTCTCTCTCTCTGTATCTAATGGATTGTCTTTTGTTGCAGCACAGTTTTCCAATTTAAAACGCAACTGAAAGGAATTCTGTCGCTCAAAAGAAGATGCTATGGTCGTGAAACAATCTGTCTGGGTTTGTGAAACTTACCTGACTGAAGTGATGCCAAAGACTTCATTTTTTTAGTGAAAGCCTCCGATTATAAAAATAAATGGTTGATAACAATGAAGGAGGCAAATACGTGACCTAACTATAAAAGAATAAAACAAGACAGCACAGAAAATAAAGATAGTTTCTTTTGAATGCTACAGCATGTAAAAAAATATTTAAAAATGGCTGAAATGCTTTGATGTTGCTCTCAGACGGTTTCATCTCCTAAATTGTATCTCCAAAATCCTGTCTTGTAGCCTGAAGTTCAAAGAGATATTTAATAAACGATCCAAATGGTTAATTCAGTCACAGTTTCAAAACGTGGTTTAGTTTCCAGAACGTGCCAAATAAATTATTGTTTATATCTGGCCTTCTTTATTTCATTTGTGGTATTCAAACTTTGTCTTTGATTTATCCTTTCCTCTTTAGGATAATGATCTCATTTTAGAGGGATATCATCTGCTCTTCTTGAAAGAATTAAATTGTGGTAGTTTTCCTCTCTACCATCAGAACATTATCCTTTCCTGTAGACGTTACTAATGCCATTATTTTGTTGTAGAGAAATTAATCAAAGGTATCTGCCCTCTAGCCAATAACAGTTTGGAAGTTTCTTCCTGTCATATTTCATTATTTCTACAGCCTTCCCCCTTTCCAGAAGGTTGAATGCTTATGCTCCCTTGATATTCGCCTTTTATTTTCTTGCTTTCTTTACGTCTATGATCATAAGAGAACCTTCGGTGTCTGCAAATGAGAATGAGAGCCCTCGGCATACACATGAAACGAAGAGATATCAAACGGAAATATCACATGGGTATCAACTATTCAGAATAGCGACAGGCATGTTCCCGCGTTTGTCATTTGACAAACGCATCATCGTTTGTGTTACCATGAATCTTTACAAAAAAATTCCAGTTGAACACCAACCGTGCAGTGACTGCCTCATATTCTAAGTAAAGGCATGAAATGTCGAGTGATATGTTTCAGCAGTCGTCATTTGAGGATTTTGTCATCTTCTTTGCTGCAAATCCGAAAATGAAAATCATCTCTCAACAGTATTACATTTCATACCAACTTATGCTGTGCGATCAATGTGGATGATATAGTCTTTGCCCTAGAGCTTCACCCTTGTTCATTTCATAAGAACATTTTTGAAGAGTTGATGAATAATCTTTGCTGGTCTTACCATAAATTTCTGATCTTGTCCCCTTTATCACTTTATAATTCCAGGATGGACTTTCAAAGTCAGGACTACAGAAAAAAAAATCAATGATCTTCTTTCTGTATTCCTAGTGCCAAGTAGTTAATAACAAAGTGCTGAACTTAGGACGAAAGAACTTTATTTTTATTCAGAATAAGTAAAACTCATATCGTTTCTGAGCATTTCGCCATTACAATTTTTTAAAGAGGCACCAACAGACTGAGAGAATTTTAAAATGAATCGGAGATGCAGTTCATATTCTGGATATTCAGCCCTTGATCTGCAACATGTGAAACCCCAAATTTTCCAAGTTCAGAATTCCATGTAACCAGGACTGAGGCGTCGTGCGCTTTCAGAATTCAAAATAATTGCATCCGTCGAAATGCTGACACCTGACTTCTAGAAGTTTGCAATCAGGGCCCTGCTGAAATCAGAACCGGGTTTTGGTGGCATTCTAGATATTTTAAAGCGATTTTATTCCGTTACAGATTTTGATAGCGTTTAGAAATAATTTTTAGCGACTATATATTTTGCAAAACTACGTCTTGCTCGAAGAATTGGACACGGAGTATAATGCCGCTTAACTAAACTACGTTAGCACTTCATTTTACTAATATTTTTCCCGTATTATATTTCTTTTTTGATGCTCAAGATCATGCAGTTATCTCTCCACTGACTTCTTCAAAGAAGAGCTACTTCGTGTATCACATACGTCAATGAACAGAGAACTAAAAGAAAAAAAAAAGAAACAATAGAATCTGTCTGGCTAAATGAAGTCAAGCTTACCAGACTGGAAATATCATAAATGTCGAGAGACATGGACCGCAATGGGTCATTTAACGGCCTCATCATCTGAAATATTGATATCATCCCACCACAGGATTGCATATATGGATCTGTGATCAATCTGGATAATGGGGTATATCTAAAGCCTCAGGTCCATTCATTCTACAAAAGAATATATTACAGTGATTGCATGAAAAATGTTTCAACGGCTGGCGACTTTGCTTGTCTGGTTTCGTCCCCCTTCATCTTGTTACTTCTGAAGATGAAGTTTTCCTCTTAGAACTCTCATAAAAAAATACAAATGGATACATTCATTGATTTCCCCTCGAAACGTCTCACGCTGCCTGCATGAGAGATAGGCTATTCTAAAACTATTTTCTCGTTATTGAACATTGGCCAAACTACTACATCGCTTCTAGTTTCTTTGTTTGCACTTGTTTTGCAGATCTCCTTCCCCACCCTTTGCGGGTCATAGATAACAACAGCGAGCTTTCATTTCCCATCCTTGATATTCTTAGATTGATCTACATAAGATCGAAACTATTTCCTTTTCGGTAAGAGCATAAGGTGAGCTGCGCCAGTGTATGTGAATTTATAACAAAAACAGTTGCATGGATCTAGACACCTGATGCTTCAGATAAACGCTGTTGATGCTAGTATCGCTTGTTGGTAGAAACGTATATAATAAATGGATTACAAATAATTTATTTTCGTTATCAGTTCTCATTTTGACTAGGAAATAATAATAATAATAATAATAATAATAATAATAATAATAATAATAATAATAATAATAATAATAATAATAATAATAATAGATAATAATCGTGTGTATTCAGACGAACACGGAAAAGAACAGTTTCTCTTATAGTTTTGCTCCAGCGACCAGGGACGTGAAAAACCGGGAACGTCTTTAATATCGCTGTGTACGCGTTAGACTTTCTTACCTCTCCCCACCCCTCCCTTAAGATTTCCCATCCCGGCCTTCCCGGTAGGTTTCCATCCCCACCTTTATTTTTTTCATGTTGCAGATATTATCACTTTCCTCCTTTCTCCTGCCACCGACGTTCATATCTCATAAGGACGTCGCTTCTGGAACTCATCAAAATAGCTATTTGACGTAATATATGAGTTTACCGTCAGCGTTGTTGAAGTGATTTAGTCTTCTGTGCTGTTGTTGATGACGCCTTTTCACTCCATCCCCGACGTCTCGCTTCGATTTCCCCGCTTTCCTCTTCATTGTCGTCAAGGCATAATGAAGAGGTTAAAAAAGGGCGACCCCTCCACCTCCACATCATCATCATCATCTGCCATACTTCAAAAAAATCTCTGAAGCGTTTTAAAACGAGCCAGGATATTCGTCATATTTTTTCGCCAAAGGAAATAAAACTTCGTTTTCGGTGCGTCTAGGAGCTATGGTTCAAAAGGACGTATCCGACAGCACAGGAACTCGTCTATTTGTCTCCTCGAGGGGGATCATTTTTATCAATTTACCTTTTATCAGATGTCCTTTCGTGATTCCTTTTAGAAGGTACTTTTCGTGGAAATGACTGTTTTTCATCTTGTAAAGTGATTAAGTTCCTTTATGGTGCGCATTCACATACAGCGTCTTGAAAAGTATGATTAGTATGTTAATGTGGGTAATAAGGAGAATACGGATAGTGGAAGAACACGATTGGTTACAAATCTACATGATGTTGGCTATAACTACTGACAGGGATCAGAGACAGAAATATTTAAGGGTCTAATTAGCACATAGCCCCAGTGACCTATTTTCATTCGGTAAGAATGCTCGGTCACTACTCTTCCATATCTGCCACCAAACTGTTATCACAAAATATATCCTGATCCGGCATTTAATCATGATAAACAAGGCCAGAATAACTCACGTCCTTGCGTTACGTTACTGGAATCATATTGTATAGGCAATTCGTTTTTTCCTGCCTCAGAAAAATTAACATTTTCTGGAAGTCAGTTAGCCACCGACCTCGCTGAAGTACATTATCCAGAAAATTTGAAGCTCCTGACATATTTATTTCCTAGTTGTCAGAATGAATTTGCCATTATTTAGTTGGAGATTTTCAAGTTTAGCGGCAATTGCTTTAGTTGAGAGATTTTCAAATTTAGCAGCAATTACTTCATAAAGAATGTTAATTTGCCTAAGTCATTGTAGCTAAAAGTTTTAGCAATCTTTTCTATGACATTCTGACGTCTTATAATTCATCAAACAGCAGTCATTGCAGAGATATTTCAGAGGTCTTGATATGGCTGGAAGACGTAAGCTTTGTGGTACCTCGGGGATCTGCTTTAGTAGTTTCTAAGGATATTGTTTTCAGAAAGTAGTGATGGTAACATGATGCAAAGTTATTAGGCCTCTGTATAGGATGGCCGGAAGTTATTCCAATGGACTTGAATCCTTAAGCACGTTTGTCTGCAAGAATCTTTAAGAAATGACTGTTTGAAGATACTGATTATGTGTTGCAGTAACAGTTTTATTGCTGCAATAGTTACTACCCTTGTAGATGGCACTGTGCGAGATAAGAAGGTTCTCGTTTCTTAGAATGTCAACAAAATTTAAACCTTCTACCATGTAAATGCAGTGCTATGCCAAGGAGACTGATAACTAATTTATTTGTTAATTGACAGCTTGTGCGAAGAACCCGGCGTTTGAAATGCTCACAACCCCGCTTATTTTGCACGGAACTTGTTGGTCAAGAGGATTTGCCTTATTTCCAGAATTCTTTATGTACCTGCCTCTATTTTACTTACTTGCAAATGTTGTACTCTTTTCCTTTGATATTATAATCTGTGTTGTCTTAAACTTCCTGGTGTGTTCAGGATTACAAAAATACAAACACACACACACATATATGTATATATATATATATATATATATATATATATATATATATATATACATATAAATGTGTGTATGTATGTATGTATGTATGTATGTATGTATAGAATACTCTGACCACTTCTTACTAGATAAATATATATATATATATATATATATATATATATATATATATACATATATATATAATATATATGTAACGTGCTTTTATTCCCATTTTTGTATGATAAGCACGATGTATTTTGAAGGACTTTTTGATTTGGCTTTTTAAAGTAGACCTGTGGTCTCGATCGGCTGCCCTGCCTGACATCGCTTAGACCCCGGTACGTATGTTTCATATCATATTATATTATTGCGCGGGTATATATTCGAGACGTGTGAGATGTTTGTTATGTTTTTAGAAAGGTGTTGTAGTGGCTTTGTTTTGTGTGTGTATTTAGTCTGTAACATCCATTTGCTTTTTAAGCAAACCTATCCGTTGATTACATATATAATCCCGGGATGTCTACACGGATAGCAAAGTGTCTCCCTCTTTGATCAGTCGGCTGCATTGAATTATCTATCAGAAGCTGCTGTAACCGACTGAGCCATCATATCTTCCTTTTATATATATATATATATATATATATATATATATATATATATATACATACATATATATATATATATATATATATATTCGACTTTGTTCTTTAAACACTTAAACACTATTTTTCATATTTCACTGGACATTAATTGTAAGTTTTTATAGAAAAAAATCAAGAAAACTGAAAGATCTAAATTATTCCAAAATAATCTGAAGTCTTTGCAACCTAGCTTTTCTTGACTAGAATTTTATTAACGTGTTATGAAATGAACAAATGACGGGAAATTCATAAATCGTAGATGTTTTCGTTGAGATGAGCAGGTCGCTAAACTTCACAAAGATTCTGTATCTAATAAAAAGAAATTTATAATTTTCTGGAAATTTCATACTCTGACGGACTTACAGAGAAATCTATTTGTGAAAGATTTTACGGTCATTCCGGGAGAGTACGTAACAATAGGAAATTCACAGAATAATGCAAATCCTTTCTTTCATACCTAAACAGATGAACTCAACATTATAAAGATTATTAAATATTGTAAAATTACCTCAGCGGAAGCATTCACTGCTCACATGTTCAAAGAAACCCCTTTTTCGTATGAAGAGTATGTACTCATATACCTTTTGAATACAATAGCAATATTAAACAACCTTTTTTAAATGTTAGAATAGGAGTTTGACTGTATGAATAAAAACACCTCCACATTCCGAGATGAACACTGTGCACGATAAGTCGTACTCCCTCCCTCCCCCAAACGGAACACCCCTCCCACCTATATTTTAATCCAGATCCTGAAGGAAATTCACCACATGACAAATGATGTTCGAGGTTATTACACGTCAAAAAAGAAGAAAGAAAAAGGAAAGGCAATAAGACATTCATGTCAACACCTATTGAAACGGAACTTCATTACCTTCAACACAGAACTTGTTTAAAAAGAACATGCAATTCTTGTCACTGCTGGAATCCTTCCTTTTACCAGTGTTAATAAGGTTGCGTGTTACCGCTCTGAAAGATTCCGTTTAATGACAAAACTACCATACACACACACACACACACACACACACACATGCTCTCCTTACTACCAAGATGACAAGAATTCAAATACCAGGACACGTTCCGTTAAAGCCCATTGTGCTTCAGGTTACCTCAAAAGATAATGTTGCTTCTGGTGGAAAGTCGACTGCAACAGACGTTCTTTTGGAATGAAATAGAGAATAGGGCTATCACCACATACGAAAGCACTGATTAAGAACTTAAAGGATTGTACTGCATGGTACAATGATTGTATGGATAATTGGCATACACTCATGCATGCATGCTATATATACACACACACACTCATGTATATACACACACACAAATATATATATACATATACACATATATATATACACATAAGTACACTCACACTAACACACACACACACACACACACACACACACACACACACACACATATATATATATATATATATATATATATATATATATATATATATATATATATGTATATATATGTATGTATATATATATATATATATAAATATATATATATATATATATATATATATATATATATATATATATATATATATAAAAATATATATATATATATACAGTATATATATACATATATATAATGGATAGAGTTACCAGAAAAAAGCAATCAAAGCAAAGGGACATCGAAGAATGAGTTGACCCAAACAGATAGAAATCTCCCACACCCAACCGACGGATCTGAGAGTGACAGAGCTCCTCCGCCAGTTACGACAAGAAGATCCGCGGAAAATTTCGGCAATCGTGACCCTGTCTCTCTCCCGCCGCTGTTTATTCCTCAGCCATCTTATTCACTTCGGATTATGCACGCCGGAGCTTCCTCCCTTTGGCCATTCATCTCGCGCGCGGGATTGAAGGACGCCCAAATGGGCTTTTCTTGTACTTCTTTTCCAGCATTTGGCAGCGAGTGTCCGTCTGCGAGGACGCCCTTGATGTGAGGAGCTTGAGGAAGAGGAGGAGGAGGAAGAGAAGGAGGCAGAGAAAGTAGAGTAGGAAGAGAGGGAATTAGTTGAGAAAAAAAAAAAAAGGTTGGGAAGGGAAAGGAAGGGGACGAAGAATCGCGAAAAGAGAAGAAAGAGAATAGGAGGAGTACATGAGGAAAAGCTGAGCAGGAGTTGAAAGAGAGGAAAACAGAAGAAAATGAAGATGTGAATTACAGATCAAGAAAAAAAGGTGTAAAAAAATAATGAAAGGAGGAGGGTGAGGTAAAAGAGACAAAAGATGCGGGAGATTAGGAAAGGAAAGGAAACAGTAGGAGGAGGTTGCGATGATGCAGAAGGAGAAGATGCGGACGAATATGAAGAGGAGGAAAAACAGAAAGAAGAGAAAGAAGAGGGGTAGTAATGGAAATGTAATGAAAGATGTGCGAAAGAGACGAATGGAACGTTAAAACATTATTGATTGTATGTGATAAAAATAATATTTTTAAGTTTTATCTATTGGCTTTACAATGAACCTACTTCTATTTTCTTACATTGTTTGTTTATTTATTACCTCTAGTACAACACTTACTAATTTTATTTTCATCACATTACAGAAACTGACTATCATAATAATAGTAACGATAAAAATTGCAGTTATAACTATAATCATTATTAAAGCATATCCACCATTCAGAATTTCAAAGCTAATCTTTATCAAAAATTCACAAAATTCGAGACGACGATCTTCTCTTATAGGAAGGAGAAGAAGAAGAAGAAGGGGACGGCGCTCAACCTTGGAAATGCTCTGGAGAAAAAATGAGGCGAGCGACAAATTGACGCCACAGAAAAGAACTCGCGCCGAACCTTAAGACAAGAGAGGGAATCATTAATATTCTTTGATATCGAGAGATATATTTACGCCATGGTGTATTTTCTGTATAACTCGGAAATATCCCCTCCGTTCAACTGTCAAGGGAATAACTTCTGGCCCATGTGTAACTTGCGTGCGTTTTCTTCAAGTGGTTTGCAAACTAAGTGTATTAGTTTTGGTTACACTCACTGTTCTCGCGTAGTTCAGAGTTGCCGTCATACTTTCCTCGTAATTTTATTTAGTCGTTTCCAAAGCGAAATAGAAATATATTATCAGATATTTCATGATAACGCTTCAGCCTGCAGTATTATTTAGCTATGATGTTAGAATAAAAACAAGTAAGCTTTCGTTTCTTTATTCATCATCACTAAAATACATTATATTAAAATACATTTCAAAAGCTCTATTGGAAGCTGATAGGGGTTAGGAAATATAATTAATTTAATGTCATAATTAAATATTATTAAATTTAATTTTACCCCATGAACAACCTACGCGTTACTTTCTGTGTAGCTATTTTAAAGCTGCTCTTGGAAAAAGTACCTTCGTCTTCGCATCGTTTGAAAAGGTTAAAAAAAAATTTACCCTTTGCTGTTTAGCGTCGTCCGTGTACGTCACATGGTGCACTGTAAGCATTATTGAAGGATGTTTGTAGCGTTCCATCTGTCCCTACTTTCAATGCATCTACTTTTTTAGCCTTTTACTTTACCTCCGTTCCCTCTTCTTCTTTTAAGTCTTGCCGCCCAGCACCTATAACTGTTACTTATAAGTGCAAATGTGGGGGTTTCTCCCAGTTCTGTGTTTAGATCCTTGTACTTTCTCTAGATCTCTTTGTCTTGCTGTCCAACCTCTCCAACTCTCTTTTTCCACAGCCTTAGCGCTGGATGTACGAAAGCCCTTGACAGCCTAAATTTCATCAAACCAGACCTTCACAGAAATTCTACCCTTAGATTAAAGTTTCCAAACTTGATTCGTAAAATAATGGTTTATATTAATCTGGGTGAAAATCAAACTTCCAATGCTCTCTCTCTCTCTCTCTCTCTCTCTCTCACACACACACACACACACAAAATCCAAATTTTCACATAAATCTTTCACATTGAGGTTTTAATTATTATTGTCCGTTTTTTCTTCCGTATCTTTTTAAAGCTAGCATCCAGAAATGGAAAGAAGAACAGCCGATTATTAAACAAAGGAGAACAAAACAAGGCATCCATAATTCAGTTCTATTTTTAGCACTTTAATGACTTCCGGAATGCACTCATGGGATTATTATTTACATTGAGGAAATTATGCCTCGTTCATTAATTTCATAGATGATTTATTGAAAAAAAAATTACATGCTATAATGTTATTAAGCATATACAGGTAGATTTGTAGTAAACTCTTTTAGTTTATTTCATAATAAAATTAGTTTAATCCTTGATAAAACTGACAGAATAGATAAAACAAACAGAAGACGATTTTAGATATTACAATATAGGTTAATAGTTACAGATATTACATAAAAAAAGTAACGACAGCATTGTAACAGGGTTTTATTAACCACATTCTGTTATCTATCTATACTGCAAACGAACCGTAGTGTTTAGTACTATAATAATTGTCATTATTATTTAAAACACCAAAGGGTTGCTTATAGTACGTTTCAGCAGTGGGGAATTCTCAGAGGTATATAAAAGAATAACGGATTTTAAAGTAACTAGAAGACAGGAACATCAAATGGGCCATGAGAAAATCCAAATATATAAACAAGTAAATAAATACAGTTCTTGATTATGGCATTTCAAGATTAGAGTGAAAACTTTCTTGATCAGGTGCTTACAACGTCCAGCTCGAGACTGGCCTCTCTCGCTACTGGACTCTGATAAGAATGCAGAATGAAGGTATTTTTGCCAGAGCTTCGAGACAGTAAGTAACGCCCCCCACAGTCGGACTTAATCTCTCGAGCCTGCGTTATATATCCATCATTTTTTTACGGTATTTGTATACTTTTATCATGATACATATGACAATATAGGTGCAAAAATTATTTCCAGATGAAAGGATTCTTCAAATGGAAATACTTAGGATGAAATTCTTTTTCATTGCCGTAAAAAAGAAATAAATCTGCAATGACTGTTGCTTTAACACTAAGCTCTAAGCTATGTAATGAGTGTGTCTTACGCAAAGTCTTCCTTGCTTTGTAACCATTTATTACGTTTTTCACCCTCGGCCGCGTAAGAAAACTACATTTAAATTGCCATTTATCTCACTGCCGGGTACCATTTCCTCGAATGGCGTCCTTTTGGGTCAAGTAATTGGACCTCTCTGGAACAATAGCCGGGGTATGGAAACGACATCGGTATGGTAATGCCAGGCGGGTGATAAATGCGAACGCCAATGTCGCCGCTTCAAGAAAGAGTCGGCTTTAGTAGCCGCTGATGGGGCGGGAATGGTTCCACTGGAGGCTCTTGAGGGACAATGCCAACTGCTGTTATTTTGACTCGTTTTTCAGACGAATTTTGCTGTTGGTGGCGCTCCTCTTTCCCAGACAGACTGCTGCTGGTAACCATCTTCTTTCTTAGACGATATGGGATGGCCATTCTTGAAGCGAAGTTAACCGAATGCTGATGGTGGCTCTCCGTCTAACGAGACGTACAATTTGTCGATTCCATTCAAAATGGGAAAGCACTAAAGGGCCTGGTGAATCTTTGGAGAATAAACTCTGAACTATGCACAAACGAATAGCCTGAACAATGATGTAAAGTATTTGCAGAATAAATATTGTTGGTATATTGAGAAGTCTATTTAAGTTAAGAAAACTATAAAATTTCTCGACCCTTTATTGTCTTCTATTTAACTAATAACCTTACCGAATTGCCTTCACTAAAAGCA
This sequence comes from Macrobrachium rosenbergii, assembly GCF_040412425.1. Taxonomy (NCBI): domain Eukaryota; kingdom Metazoa; phylum Arthropoda; class Malacostraca; order Decapoda; family Palaemonidae; genus Macrobrachium; species Macrobrachium rosenbergii. The sequence continues at coordinate 59,743,147 of NC_089791.1, forward strand.
AATATAGCCCTTGGATCTGAAATAAATTCAAATTAAGGTTCGTTAAAGCAAAGGAGTAATGTTGCATATTTTCACGGTTTAGGAAAAACAGCGAGTTTTTGCAGTTACTGTATGATATTGAATAATTCATAATTTACGAAGAAAACTTATAAAATATCCAAGATTATGAAAGATAAATCGAAATCGAGAAGAAAAAGATAAAACGAACAATGAATAGTTGAAAACCAAGCCAAGTAGGGTTAAATGGATGTCTGTGATAAGCAGATGAAATTTATGGACAGGCTTGTGCTAGACCTATAAGAAAGTAATTAATTAAATGTAAAAACATGATATGAAGCACAAACAAAATTACTCATTAGACTTAGGAACCACTGGGAGAGTCTAGATAGAAATGTAGTCTTAAAGGAAAGTGGTTGAAGGAATGAAAGATTAGTTAAAATGGTCAATTCGGAGGCTGCTAACTTCGACAGCGTATGTATGAGATGACCTGCAAAAAAGCAGGGACACTGAGTTGGAACTTCAACTTATGATAAATTTGGACAGAGACAGTTGTTATTTCTTTTGCAAACTGGCCTGTGCATGGAGGTGTAGATACAGGAATATTTGGAATGACTGTCAAATAGTTTAAGAAATTCCATGCCGGTTACCTTTATAATTGATCCAGATCATTCAGAATCATCAGTCACATAAAAATAACGTTGTAGAGTCTTAAGCGTAGTGATGAAACACAGAACAGTTGTTCTCGGTGGAACAACCGCAATTTGAATAACTACTTTGAAATGAAAATCAAAGTAAGAATAAAAGCGTAGGGTTTTCAGAGAGGTACAGGCTGAAGGGAGTGAGGTATACTATCGTATCATACTGAAGTTCAAGTCAAGGAGCTGAATGTTTCCCTAGTTAGAAAAATAAACAATCAAGAGAAGTAGGGACACGGATGGAGCCATACCAGATAAAAGGTAAATAAAAGATGGTTTCTTCCACTAATGACAATGGAAACGAGAGCGCCAAGGAATGTAATTAAAGTGAATGCTTTCGTTGTAGACAGACGCACAGACAGGAGATGAAACGGCACCTGAAAAATATTATACCTCAGGCGACAATGCGTTCAGACGGGGACATAAAGATTTATGAAATGTATAGATTTTATCTTGATTTCCAACCTAGCCATAACACTTCTTTTTAGTTAGATGTAATTCATGTACTGGCGCGGTAATAAAATTACAGCCTGAGCAGTGATTGTACTACCCACATGGGGAATTCCAGATTTTTTAAATAAAGCTGCCTAATGAGAACTATCTCTGCTGGTAAAAGAAGACGAAATAAAATTAACCTTATCCTCTCAAATTACATTGCAAAAAAACTTAACAAACGATAACGGTATCCGTAGGAGCTCAAGCAAGGATTTTGCCTACCAAAAGAATTTTCAAGCAAAACACTTGAGGCAAAATAAAAAAGGTTTTAGTAATAATAATGGTATTTCTAACTACAGAAATACCATTAGCCTTACAATTCTGCATTGGATCATGAAAAAGAAATCAGTGTCAGTTAGTGATGATTTTAATTTTAATGCACACAGATTCGCATGGGTACATGTGCAAAGAAGAAAAGAAAAGTAAGTCAGAGGAACTACGTGCTAGTTTAGTTGCTGATAGGGTTACAGGCTTTGAAATGACCTTTCGAATAAAATTAACAAAGCCTTATAATCATTTGATTAGCATGCCAAAGTGGATGCGAAGAGCAAAGGCGGCTCCCATTATCCTTTCCTGTATATAGTCGTGAATTAAACAAATGGCAGAACAATCTATGTGTCTGAGTGAAGGACAGCGATTTGCTTTCATTGTCGTTTCAGAAAACTACCACAAGAAACGACTGGTACAGATTGGATTAGTTTTTACGTTTGTCTCTGTGCTTTGTGCTCTTTATTTCTGCCTAGGGTTTTTTGTCGTTCATGTCCAATTCGCAAAACATTTTTCATTCGATTTTTAGGTATTAGTCTTTCCTTTTTATTTGTATTTTTATTCTAAATTACTGCACATTCTGAGAGAGGAATGCTAACAGTTTGATAGAAATCAACTGTAATCAGTTTCGATTTGCTTCACATAGGTATTCATTACGCCTGATTAATTTGGAATACCAGTCGTATTTGGAATTAATCTATCTAAATTGCCACGATGTTATTACTTCATCTGTACTTACAAACGATGAATAGCTAAAGAACTTACCAAACCCACTAAGCCTATGGCACTGGTAACCTTCTTATCTAACGTGTGTTCGAACTTGTTATTAATTATAGCACGATATATACCGGCAATTACACTTAGAGGCAAAGAGATTACAAATCATCAATTAGAGCTGACGCAACTTGATTTGAATGGCAATTTAATTAGAGTTCGGCGCAGTATCTCTTAACTCAGCAACATGTCACAGAAAGCAATTCTTTTATCACAAAGGGGAGGCCGTAGCAGGATACTAAGGAACGCGTACTCTGGAGAGACTGTTGCAGAAGGTGCTCCTTCGAAGGTTACTGAGATAGACTAAGGACTAGATGTACCTAACTCACCCTCACCTTCTGTGTGCATGTGAGTGAACGAGGAAGTTATTTTTTTTAATCATTCTTAATTTATATTTGCGGTTTAATCCAAACCCTTGTGATGACACTTTTTAATAGAGTTCACTTTTGTTAAAATACCTTTAGTACAGTTCACTTGAAAATAAAATATGTAGATACGTTCTAAGATACTGAACCCTTTACCTGGCGACATTTTTTGTACGATAAATCTAATAAACGTATCGTTGTAATTAGCTGTATTGGCATTCAAGTGAGTATGAGTAATAAGTACGATTATTAGGTTGCCATCTATGATAATTAAGTAATCTGTTATAATTAGGTAAAGCAGGCGCCAAAGAGTTCAAATCTGATATACAATAATCAATTAATGGCCTCAAAGATCGTTACACACGGTGTTTCAATGTTTGAAGAACCTAGAGAAACAACGCAAGTAATACATCCCAAGATGTCAACTCAAAGGAAAATATGCAGCAGATTATGCACTTCGATTAGAAGCATACACGCAAAGTAATTTGCTCCATTTTATTGTTCGACCAAGTTTGTATATATATTATATATCAAGATGAAGTTATCCTTTTTCTCTCTTTCCCCCATCCGAGGGAGAGAGAGAGAATTTGATAAACTAGTCATTTATTATGTTTCTTCTCGTCTTCAGGTGTTTGATGGGATTCTTTTTTAATTCAAAAGCCAAAAGATGAACTTTTGAGCGATGTGACATTTTCACTAGTTTGTTTTCCATCAGTTTATTTTTACATTTTTCTTCTGATTTCTTCAATAAGAGATGAGTGTCTAAGAATCACATTTCCTCGAAAATAGAATGACCATTCTCTCTCTCTCTCTCTCTCTCTCTCTCTCTCTCTCTCTCTCTCTCTCTCTCTCTATAGATTCTTATCTTTCTTATCTTTTACCTGGTTCTGCCACGGTCTATTTGGTTATCCTTACCACCAAAAATGGAAACAATATATCCAGGCAGTTTTCTTTTTGCGGAGCTCTCTCTCTTTCTATATATACTGTGTATATATATATATATATATATATATATATATATATATATATATATATGTATATATATATATATATATATATATATATATATATATATATATATATATATATATATATATATATATATATATATATATATGTATCTTACGATACGACACCGGCTTTTTTCTTCAATTTCGTTGTAAGTTTAGGTACATTTTTTGAAACAACGTAGTTGTAAAACATTTGATCGACTAAGATGAACGGCATATATATATATATATATATATATATATATATATATATATATATATATATATATATATATATATATATATATATATATATATATATATATGTATGTATATATACGCTGTATATATTATAAACGTGTGTGTATATTTATGTATATATGTATCCACACACACATATATGTGTATGTGTGTGTCGGAGTCGTATAATGAAACACAGTACGTAAATCGAAAGATAGCTTATGCAATATTCAGGACAATAAAGCCAATGAAAGTTTAATGATTCTTTTTTAACTATATTTAGAACTGTAATTCCCTCTATGTTTTATAAGAAAAGTTATAATGCTTTTCAACATCTCTCAGGCGTAGAATGGTCAGGTGGAGAGATATAAGAAGATATAAGTTGTGAGCAGTCTCTTTGATATGTGCTCGAAATTTCAATATGCCGAACATTTCACAACTGGCCTCCCTTCTTTCTCTTTCAATTTTTATCTCAAGGACGTCTAAAGTATCTCTTTTTACCCCTCCACCTCTCCCACTCTCTTCCTCTTAAAAGAAAAATATTAGTTCGAAAGTAGAGTGTACTTAGTTCTCTAGTATAGTTAATGTTGTTGCAGTAATTTCCTTAATGATTGCACATACGTTTCCTTTCCCCAGTAATGGCTCCTTGATGTCCATAGGTGTGAATAACAAATTTGTGCAAGGTGTTCCGCCATCACGAAAGGCTTCATATCTTGAGGTGTTGTAGCTTCTAGCCCTTGGAATGTACCGTCATTAGAATTTTGAATACTCTAAGATCCATTCTATCAGTCGAACCACTAAGAAAATTCCATGTCGAATTATAGTTACATCTATTTGAAAAATATTATTAGAAAACCTAGGAAATCTATATGATGCACGAAATCTAAAAAAAAAAAAAAAAAAAAACTTCCATGCTTGCGCTGGGAAATTGATTTATCTGCTATTTAATAAACAGAGTATTAGGCTCACCGTCGGAAGACCTCAGAAAGGATGTAAGTACTTCATACGTTCCCCCCTTGAGGGCTCAGGGACTACTTTGGGTTCATCCTTTGGGATCTCTGGTTTTAGCCTCGTCTGCGATGGTACAGAAACCTTGTGAATTATTGAATGCTATATTGTACGTCGGAGATCTCGGCATAGGGACGTAACCGGAAATCCTCTTAACGAGCATATGTAGCAATTAAAGCCATACAAACTTCTGATTCTGACGGCTTCCTTGTGTGACTACAATTATCATCATCATCATCCAGGTGCCATATCCCCAATGACGTCGGCCATCATGGCTCGCCACTCCTCTCTATTTCCGGCTCTCTGCAGCAACTGAGCTGCAGATACTCTTCCTCCAGTCATTCTCACCAATCCATCCATATATTTTTGTCTAGGACTTTCTCTCGGCCTCCTTCCATTGATTTTACCAGTGAGAGAGAGATGTTCTAGTTCTTGTCTTCTCACTATGTGACCCACACACCGCATTTGTCTACCTCTCACTGAAGCCAAAAGTTCTCTCTCATCGCCTACTCTCTCTAATACCTCCTCATTAGTTTTCCTTTCTGTCCATGATATTTTCAGCATCCTTATCCAAAACCACATTTCTGCAGCCTGTAACCTCTCCTCGTCTGCCTTCTCAAGGTCCAAGTTTCACAGCCATACAACAATACAGGCCAAAGAAAACATTTCACAAACCTCCTCCTTAGATTCATAGATATTTTCGAGTTGGTGACTAATTTCTTGATCTTTCCAAATGCATCTTTTGCCATGGATATTCTCTTCCTGATCTCTTTTTCGCATTTTCCATCACTTGTGACAGTGCATCCTAAATAATTAAAACTATCGGTTTGTTTAACTGTTTCAGTGTTAATTCGTATATCTGTTCTTGGGGGGATTTCATCTTTGGTGATAATTATATAGATTAAAAATGAAAGTGAAGAACCCCCCTCAGAAAATAGTCTAGGCAACCTAGTCAGGTATGGTTTCTGTGAATTACATGGAGTCATCGCTACTTAGTTCACTGTCAGATTTGCGTTTCGTTTAATTTCATTTCGTAAGTTTTACGGTAAAATAAAAAAAAATTCCTAAGCTATTCTCTATCGTTTATTTAGTAGTTTTAATTAGAATAATGGTTTGCTCATATGGTTTGCTCAAATATACATGCTCATATGCATGTATATTTACTTTTGCCTTTCTGCTGCAGTGGAGTGAAACTAAACGCAAATTCAGTTTGGTTTACATAAATGTTGCTTTGTGGTAACTGAAGAGAGAATTTGGAGGTTTCTTCATAAGTATCCCAGTACAACATGTTTTAGTAAGACGAAACTAGAGTCGCTACAACAACCTTTTATTTTTTGTTTTTTGTATTTAATCCTGTCAGAGAAAGCTACTTGTCTATTTAATACCTTTAAGAGCACCAAAAGAATAGACTATGTTCTTTTTGTCTTCATGAACCTTTATCTATGCCCTGTTATTCTTCCTTCCTCAAAAATTAGCAGAGGCTTAATTAAGAATACCGTTTGAAGACATGAAAGAACTTATTCTTACAGTTCACAAGAAATGGAAAAACTATTCGCCACTAGATAAGTGTCAGGTATTTGCTGCCTTCGCTTTGGTGTTAGTTCTTGTAAATGAATAATAATAATAATAAAAATAATAATAATAGCATAGGTATCTTTACGTTAGAGCGTGACTGTGTAACTCTACATGCTGATATGCTTAAAAAGAAACCATTTATGCCGTACGCATAAAAGATAGGGTAGTTTATAAGAATTGAGGTAAAACGAAAATTAACTGAATGTTCAGATAGACGTCACGGAAAATGGTTTAATTTTCATATAACCGACAGAAATCAAGACAAGCTGCACTTGACTTTTTTCCTTAGCATAATTCTCCCTACATTACAAAACTGTTCTCTATACTGCTTTTATTTTCTATGAGTCTGAACAAATAAAACGTTTCCTAATATGTGGCGATGTTTGTCATCAACAGAAAATTTTTAACCAGTCATAGTTTTTAAAATCGAGAAAGGCTAGAACTTTTAGATAAAAGGGAGATAATATCTAAAGCTTCCATCCTAAAGAAGCCCTGTAGGGAATTTGAAGAAGCGGAAAAATGTTAACGAATGTCAACACCATACGAAACCCTGAAGTTATCATCCGGAGTAATTAGATTCCTGTAACCATATGGCGGGGTGAAATGGCCGGGGATTATTACTCCTTCATCCCTTCAGGGAAATTCTAACCTAATCAGATATAATTGGAACAGATAATCATTCAGTCAACCCATAAGCTGATGACAAAGATAGAAACAGATAGGAGAGGGAGGTACTGAAATGACCTCTTCTTCAGACAATCTCCCCTGAAGGATTGTCAAGTGGACCAAGAGAAAAACAATATTGCTCAACGGAGTCATCTTCAGTGACCACGGATGACGCACGACGTGGCTTCTCTTGGGAGTTCGTAGTACCTAGGAAAGTTTTTATTTACAATCATTTCCTTCACTCTAATAAACAAATCTCCTTCGCCCCATCTCTGTCTTCCTGTATATATATATATATATATATATATATATATATATATATATATATATATATATATATATATATATATATACATGCACTCACACACACACTAGCTGACCAACTCAGCGCAGCCCAGGATAACTCTGGATGAAAGTCGATCATTTACCTTTAGAAAGGAAGTAGCGCGTGGTGTGGTTTCGATTAACATGACTCCGCCAAACCAAAACACCCCCCACTAAACCTAAACACACCCCAACTAAACCTAAACACACCCCCACTAAACCTATACACCCCCATAAATCGAAACACCCCTACTAAACCTAAACACACCCCTACCAAACCAAAATACATCCCCACTAAACCTAAGCACATCCACCAGCAAACCTAAACACATCCTCCACTAAACATAACACCCCTCCCACTAAACCTAAATGCACCACCCACTAAACCTAAACACACCCAACTGAACCTAAACAAACACCACTCACAAAACCTAAACATACCTCTCGCTAAACCTAAATGCATCCCCATTATACCTAAACTCACTACAACTAAACCGAAACACACCCCTCACTAAACCTAAATGCACCCCCACTCACTAAACCTAAACACATCCACCACTAAAGCTAAACACCCCTCCCACAAAACTTAAACATATCCTCCACTAAACATAAACACCCCTCCCACTAAACTTAAATGCACCCCACTAAACCTAAACACACCTTCACTAAACCTAAACACACGCCACCCACAAAACTTAAACACACTCCTCACTAAACCTAACACACCCCCACTGTACCTGACTCACCCCCACTAACCCTAAACACACACTCCACTAAACCTAAGCACACCCCTCACTAAACCTAAATACACCCCCAACTAAACCTAAATGCACCCCCACTAAAACTAACCACACCCTCACTAAACCTATATGCAACCCCCACTAAACCTAACCACACGCCCCCTGCTAAAGCTAAACAGCCCTCCCACCAAACCTAAACACACTCCCCACTAAACCTAAATACACCCTCACTAAACTTAAACACCCACCCTGCTAAACCTAAACACATCCCCACTAAACCTAAACATACCCCCACTAAACCTAAACACAAACCTTGATACAGAATGATTAATCACAGGAAAGAAGAGCATTTTCAGTAATATATTTTTATGGTCTCGAGTACATGAAATGAGGTGTGATAAACCCGTAGAGTTAGTTTACTACATTAGTTACGAAGGGAAGCGGGATCGGGGAAGGGGAATGGGGCGGGGATGCGGATTTGAAATGAAATCTACTCGAAAACCTTCCTGGGGTCAAACGAGGGCCGCGCGCAAAATTTCATTTAGAAATTTCATCTAGATTGGTCAAACGGTTCGGATTTCTATAGAGCTCAAGTTTACAGTTACATTCACTTTTATTATATAGAAGATATATATATATATATATATATATATATATATATATATATATATATATATATATATATATATATATATATATATATATATATATGTATATATATATATATATATATATATATATATATATATATATATATATATATATATATATATATATATATATATATATATATATATATATATATATATATATATATATATATATATATATATATATATATATATGTATGTATATAGTTTATATATATGTGTATGTATGTATATTTATACATACATACATATTATTTTTAACTGTATATCATTCATTATATTCCTGATCGATTATGTGACGAAAAGTTAACAGAGGTTATCCAGTGATCTAGTTGCAAACATAATAATAAAAGTTTTTTGGGACCAATAATGTGGTTCTTGCTATTGATGTTAAATTTTGACGTATGTAACACGTCCGGTCAGTTTAGGTCACGTTCAAAATAAAATTACCATCGTCTTAACAATGGATATCAACATTTTAGACACAAGGAAACTTTCTTCTATTCAGCATATTAAAATAACTGAACATAATTTTAACCAGCAATACCTTATCATAGATGCGATGGAACCTTGACTGTAATATAACTGCTTACCCCTCACATTTTTTCCTTGCTAATTTAATGTAAATTTTGATTTTTATTATAATTACACTTACAACCCTTCGTCTGGGACCAGATAGTTTCTGTAAATTTAAAAATTTTCAACAATCACTCAGAGTTTAATATATGATGGGTATTTAATCGGTTTAGTGTCAATACCTCTTCTTATTGGAAAACAATATGCGGTCACGGGAAAATATGACATAATATATCATAGAGAGAGAGAGAGAGAGAGAGAGAGAGAGAGAGAGAGAGAGAGAGAGAGAACGATAGGGGAAAAATAAAGATTCATTATAAAGAACGAACTTTTATTCCTTTTGTTACAACAAAGTTTCTGACATGAATATTACCATTTTTCCAGTATTCAACAAGATAAGAAAAACGTCAGTGATGAAGATATTAACACATCATATTTATGTCGTAAGATTTGGACTGATCTATAATAACATATTCTCTCTCTCTCTCTCTCTCTCTCTCTCTCTCTCTCTCTCTCTCTCTCTCTCTAATATTCATAGCTATGCTCAAATACACGCCTAAAGTTATACAGCTTCTCTAGGTATATAATAATACCAGCGCCGTGATCTTAACTGTCATAAAAGATTCATAATATAACCGTTAGCAGTGCCATATGGTTCTAATGCGCAGATTGTATTGGAAAAGACAAAATGATAAGAATTTTCCAGATATGCTCCCGGATGATATTTTCTTTAATGTGTTTCAAATTCAGAAAAATATTTCTAGGTAGAAAGAAGTAGAAATTCTGGCTATTACTGTATTACCACTGCTACTTTCATTATTGTTATAAGATATGGAAGACTTTGGAATTTACAGGATGTCATTTTTACTGCTGTTGGAAAAACTTGATTATTTACTGAGTATGTTTTGTTTGTGCTCTAGTTACCTTCCTATTAAAAGGTTTTTACGCACATCAAAAATTATTATTATTATTATTAGTATTATTATTATTATTATTATTATTAATTATCCTACTGACCTACTATCATACGAAATACACGTATGAATTCGACAAAAGTCTGATCATAGCTAAATATAGTGAAGTATACCTTCCACTCGTGCTGAAACGTCACAAGAGGTCATTGCCCGGCTGTCCAAAATGTTATTAACTTCCCAACCATCAGGCAGCCCTCTTTCTTCCAGGACAGGATTTTCTGCCATCACATTTTACCTTCTGTTTGTCTGTTTCTCTGTTTGCCCACCTGTCTATGAAAGCACATTAAGAGACATATATATATATATATATATATATATATATATATATATATATATATATATATATATATATATATCTGAACATGTACAGTTAACTGATTAATCATGTTACAGTTAACTGATTAATCATATATATATATATATATATATATATATATATATATATATATATATATATATATATATATATATATATATATATATATATATATATATATATACACACACACTTATATGTGGGTGTGTGTATATATATATGTGTGTGTGTATGTATGCATGCATTATTCTTATTCAAAAATTCAAAGTAAAAGTACATAGCCATGTAGACGAATATACGTAATGTTGTTATAATATCCTTCATTTAATATTATTCATATTCCAAGATATATCTTTTTTATCTTTGCTGATGCGAAGTCGATCTAAATTCTTAATCGGTTCTTCACACTGTCTGCTGAGTTATTTCATAGAAATGTCGTTTTAACATCTTTATATTTGTTATCCACTTTATTGTTAATGTAATTTATAGTAATATATATCGAAGACTTGGCAATTTACTCATATAATTTTACTTCTGTTAGATATGTTTGATTCTTTATTAAGCATGTTTTATGTGTGGCATTATAACATTCCTATTGAGAGGTTTATACACACATTCAATGTAATTTGGTTTATAGTTACCATTCATTTGCTTGTTTGCACACGTTTTGGCATACTAAATTCAAATTAACAAATTCAGTATATTTCATTTTTCATATCCCCATGCACTAAGAAACAGAGTAGACAGTGTCTAAGAAAATTATAATAGCAATATACCGTCATCGCAATACATAAATGCCTCTTATAACTCGTTGTTGTAATGATTTCTCCCTTAATAACTAATTATCGATAGCCATGCGTCCTCCCTCGACTCTAATAGCTAGAGATGATTACAATCCAACAGAATTTTGCTTCGTTCTAATGTATTCTTGAGGGGAAGCTCCCCTATTGCCGTTCGTCATTAATAGCAATTATTATTGCTTTCAAACCTCAATATTTTGATTTGATTTCCTTCTGGTTTCCAGAAGGAAACCGCAGTGTGATTAATCAGTTAACTGAACACATTCAACGTGTTGTTGTCCATACAGTTCGGTGCACAAAACTTGGAAGCACAATTCCATGCACAGGCATTTAGTATGTATGTGTACATGCAATATACAGTATATATGAATGTTTGGCTATATATATATATATATATATATATATATATATATATATATATATATATATATAGAAATAGCACGAAATAGTTAATGCTGAAAACACTCAAAGTGAAAAGTAATGTCGTACCATTTTTTTGTGAATCCTCTCTCTCTCTCTCTCTCTCTCTCTCTCTCTCTCTCTCTCTCTCTCTCTCTCTCTCTCTCTCTCTCTCCCTATATAGTACTGAAGTCTGTCATTCCCATTCTCTGGTCTCTGTCTCGGTTGAATTCTTCCTTTATCCGTTTCACCCACCAGTGACGACGTCCTTCAGTGGTAAAAAGCTACCTTTAGTTGTCAGTCTTTTTCTTTTCAGTGCAATATCATAAAGAACAAAGCTGTATTGTGCGCAAGATAGTTTTCCAAATATCACTGTGAGCTACAATATATAAAAATAAAGGCTAATGGATAACCAAGAAAACGCTATACTATACGAGAGGGGAGGGCAAGATGAATACCTTTACACGTTTCTTTGTTTTTGTATGTCTTGGTTCTCTTCAGAGGATGGCAGGTGAAAAATGTAATACAGCTTATTTCAAAGTAACCTGTCCAAATGCCCCTGATTTCCATATATCAGTTCTTAAGATGATTAATCTTCTGCCATTAGGGTGAAAGTTTCAGTATGGGATACACCAATCTATGTTACAATTACACACGACTTATTTGACAAAATATTGTTGAAGACGAGAAATAAAACCATACTCCATCAAAAAAGCATGTTTTGATGACCAGAGGCGATGAATGTTGAGTTCAGTTTGCACTTGCATAGGTAATCACCAATAAAACATCCCGACCCCGTTGGCACTAAGCTACCAATCATTCCAACCCGCCATCGGAGTTTGGTCACAGAGGCATTAGATCGGAATGTGACCCGAAAAAAGATGGTTTTTAATTTACTGGGTAAAAACTGTAAAAAAAGTGTCTTTTGTGAAATTACAAAACACCATTTAATCAGTCTTTTGAAACCGATACGCTGACAACAAGAGAAAGAAAACAGATAAAGAATATGAATAATATTTTTACGCCAAGACGAAGAAACTGGTTCTTTCAAAAATATAAATTAAAGATTTTCATGAAAAGTCAGACAAAGAACCATAAGTTATTCCCTCATTGTGAAATGTGCAAAGAATCTCCAAATTACAGATTAAAAATGGCGATATTGAGAACAAGGCATATCACCAAGTTGTGTTTCATCAAATGCTATTTACCAATTATGCTCTCTGGCGCCACCGGATGGCCAGCCAAAACAATTTGCGCCAGAATTATTTTAGTGACACTGCGCCGTGTTGAATGATATCGGTAAGTGGTTTCCTACCTGGAATGCCGAAGAGGTGCCTGATATTGTCATCGACCTTTGTAATTAACGTTAGTTTGAATGGCCTACTTCTCTGGAGGAGAAGTTTGATTACTTTGCTTGCCTTTCCCAGTGCTCTGCTGAATGCAGACAATACAGCTGGTTTCCTATTTCTTTTGCACTGTTAACTAACCGTAGACCTTTAACGTTGGGACGTTTTAATGTTAATCATATCATCGAGACATAATACTAACTAAAACAAACTTGCGTTGCTGTTACACAAAGTGATAGTGAAGATTTCGTTTTGCCATTTTGTGGCATTGCTAATGGACCCTATGTAAAGGGATCAGTAAATAAGAAAAACATGAAAACAACAATGAAAAGCTCTGTAAGAAGCTCAGTTCTATCTATCTCTCATTCTCTTTCACTTACACAAACACACATTCATGCACACATAAACACACACACGCACATATACATATGTATATGTATATATATATATATATATATATATATATATATATATATATATATATATATATATATATATATATATATATATATATATGCGTACATAAGTGTGTATATACTGTATATATGTGTGTGTATATGTATATGTATGTGTGTCAGCATGGACCTCAGTTTCAAACCCTTATAGGATAATTGGGGACACTCGACTGAGGCAAGTCCAAACAAAGATGGAAAAGCGCACGGGGCTTCTTACCTCCCCCCACCCACCCCATGACTTGCTCAGAGCCGGAAGGCTAACGCTTTCTGGGTAACACAATCTCATGGAAAACTTGGTATGGATTCATAGTGCATGAGTGCTATGTGTGTATGAGAGGTTCGAAAAGTATACATCTATGTATACTATCATACTATGCGAACTTGACAATGAATAATGATATTTATGCGTGCATTTATATACAGATATCATGATCATACACTGGTACACATATATGTGTGAGTACGAGTCAAGTTAGAAAAGAAATTGAATATTTTGTCCACAAAATGTCGTTTTGTTTCGTTACGCAACTTCTATGGGTCCAGAGTGGAAAGGCCTTATTTGATCTCCCCCCAGAATAAGTTAATTAACCGTCTTCTATTAGGTAATTACAGGCCCTCTGGAGCAGTGCACTCCTTCCACAGCGGGTCTTTATTTAGGGACAGCGCAGAAAAACCTTACTTTTGCTCCTTTTCCTTTCATATGGGTCACTGTAGAAACAGAAAAGGATGACCGAAGCAAAGAGAATAATGAGTATGAATGTGGAGAGGAATATTAAAAAAAAAATCATTGTTAGGAATAAGGCGGAAAGTTATTAGTAAAAACTGTTGTTGAATATATTTTCATCAGATACAGACGAAAACAATTATAGATATTAAGAAATCAGGGATAGAATAAAAGGAAAGGAGGTGAAATACAACAAAATTCTTTATTTTATATATATATAAAGAACATTCTGGTGTACATGATTAAAAAATTAATGAAAATGTCAGTACCATCATATAACATTACTAACGAATAATAAATTCATGAAGGATACAAATGTTTAATTTAACAACAATAGAGGGTTAGACAAAGTTAGCTAGGCAGTTTTCATTAGTTGGCCTTGTGTTAGCTGGGTACCTTGCCCAAAGGCCGCATCTAGGCATTGGAAGGAGTAAATTACTTGGTAAGGACCAACCAACAAAGACGAGAGTTTTACACAAAACAGAAATTTTGATACGCCAAGTGAAGAAAGAAGATTTTGAACGCTGAAATATGTATTTAACTCCAAGTGAGGAATAAGTATTAAGAGCTGAAAAAGCAAAAAAAAAAAAAAATCGTATTACATGGAGGATTCTGAATTTGCAGCAGGCTGTTGAAGTAATAAAGTAGAGTCAGAGTCCGTTTTAGTACGACAAACGACGCATGATCGCGGAAGGAAACAGCAGCATCAGAAATGGCAGTAATGGAGGCAAAACTGTGGGACATACCTATTCATACAAAATACGTAAACTCAAAGAAAAAGTTAGAGGAGATATTAATTATGCGGTAATTATATACTAGTCACTGAAGAGTTAAATCATCCTTGCTTCGTCATCACTTCACCTTTCCCAAGACATGTTGATTTAACTCACATCTGCAAGTTTCGCTGCCGTTAGTGAACGCCGTTTTATGACGCAGATCAGAAATGGAGAGCGAGAGGGAAGAAATACTCGTATGAATGGAATAAAAGAAAACTCGATAAACTTATCATATCGCCATCAAGTTTTGCCATCTTGACAAAAACAAAAAAAACGCGCTGGACCCTTTACTGAAATATAGACACGAAAGAATAAAAAGCCAGTAAAGGTTACTCTGTGGATAAGTGTCAGCTACGCTCAAAAGAGCAGACGTGCCCTGCATATCAACCGCCAGTTAAAGTAAGATAGAAAATCAAGAAAACACTTTTAAAAAAGTGTGAGGATATCCTTCCAAAAAGAAACATTTTCCGATGACGGAAATGACCAAGGAAAACCGACTTTGTTGGTAACTTCGATCTTGAAAAGAGAAAGTTGATCTAAAAGATTTTTATAACACGGATATCTATCGTGCTGTGATGCCCATTCAGACTAGGAAATTCTCTTAGTATACGGTCTTATATTGAATGAGGATATCTGGGACGCGTGACAATTGGTGATTTTTTTTACAAAGACCATTCATATTTTGTAGTTTTTCTGAAGAACTGGTCTGCAAAAGCTATTCACACTGCGTGTGTTTTAGTTCAGCAACGTTTCACATTAAGGAAAAAAGTCCCGTAAATATCGTTTGTGTACTTTAAGAAACAAACTTTTTATAAACCATTCATTAAGAGTGAATTTCAGTCTAAGGTATTATACAAAAACAAAATTCAGTGAATAATGACATCCTTCTTTAATAACATTTATTAAAAGTTGAAATCTGACGAAGTGGACATAGTAACCTTATTTTTCTTCTTCTTCCTCTGCAGGACGGTCGTACTAGGATGGTGGTACGCTATGGCGGGTTCAGGGCATACTCAGTCATCGCAGCTTTTGTCTTACTCCTAGGCGGATGCGTCAGGTCCCAAGAAGATTATTATGACAATGACATTGAAGAGATATACGAGGTGAGTCATGCAGCAAACGGACGAAAGTTGTAAATGGCTTTTGTTGTGTATATATTGCAATAGAAATTTAGCAAGACTGAGTGATTGTGTAGTCTTCCACCAGGGATAGGTGGCAAGGCACATAGATGAATACCGTTGGCATCTGAGTGTGTTTTGTGAGGACAAGTTAATGATGAGTTTCAAATCTTACTCATTTTAAGGCATTCAGATGCTACATCGTTCTCCATTTCAGACTTAACTTTTAGACGCCATGAAATGGATTGATTTACTATTCCCAATAGAATAAGGCACGAACTGTTTCTTGATTTCCACAGCTACATGGATTCTGTGATAAAATATTTTACGTCTTTTAATTCAATCACTTTAATGTTGCTAAGGAATTGTCTGTAATGAGTTTTTTCTTCATCTTCCAGGGAAATGACGCGCAGTACGAACCACAGTCTAATTATGGGTGGGATTATGGAAAGCGACATAATGATTATGTATTTGGCCTCGGCAAGAGAAGTCCAGGATATTCATTTGGTCTGGGAAAAAGAGACAGAACATATTCCTTCGGACTGGGCAAGAGGGAAGGATTGTACGCCTTCGGGCTTGGAAAGAAATCTGGCACCTACAATTTTGGGTTAGGTAAGAGAAGTGCTCGCGAAGCCATCCCAGAGGACACCAACAGCAGTCAGCCAGCGGAATCTTCCGCCATACGAACCAAGAGGGAAGCAGTCCCTGATCAGGAAATAGATGAGGAGAAGAGAGGTCAATATGCATTTGGGCTGGGAAAGAGAGAAGACGAAGAGAAAAGATCGAAGGCCTTTAGTTTTGGTTTAGGTAAACGGGTTCCAGATGATGAGAAAAGAGATCGCTCTTATTCCTTTGGACTTGGTAAGAGGGAATCAGAATCTGATATAGATAAAAAGTCCCAACAATATGCTTTTGGTTTAGGCAAAAGGGATTTTGACCAAGATGGTGATGTCCAAAACTTAGATTCTAGCAAAGCGGAGGCAGATGTAGAGAAAAGGCCGAGGCACTACGCATTTGGACTGGGTAAGCGTGATGATTATTTTGTTAAAAGACCTAGCAGTTACGCTTTTGGCCTTGGTAAGAGGGAAGACTTCAATCTTGATAAAAGACCTAAAAATTATGCCTTTGGATTAGGGAAACGCGACTCTGATATTCAGACAAGGCCTGGACAATATGCTTTTGGTCTTGGCAAAAGAAATTCTGATCTTGATTTAAGCAAGAGGCCTCAGCATTATGCTTTTGGGCTTGGAAAAAGGGGAACAGACCTAGACAAGAGACCTCAGCAATATGCATTTGGTCTTGGAAAAAGAGAATCTGATACTGACCTACAAAAGAGACCTCAGCACTATGCATTTGGACTTGGCAAAAGAGACTCAGACCTGGATTTAAATAAAAGACCTCAGCACTACGCATTTGGACTTGGGAAAAGAGAATCAGACTTTGACCTAAGCAAAAGGCCCCAACATTACGCATTTGGGCTTGGGAAGAGAGAGTCTGATCTTGATCTGAGCAAAAGACCTCAGCATTATGCATTCGGGCTTGGGAAAAGAGATCTTGATGAGGAACTCGAAAAACGAGCACAGCAATATGCATTTGGCTTAGGCAAAAGATCAGGGGAGTATGATTCCATATTTGATGATGAAGATGACGAAGAATACGAAATATATGATGACGAAGAAGGTGAGGAAAATGATGCCATTGATAATGAAGATGATGACAACTTATCAGAGTACCAGGAAGAATTAAAGAGAGCATCTTCTTACAGTTTTGGACTGGGTAAACGAGCTGGTCAGTATGCCTTCGGCCTCGGTAAAAGAGGGGGCCCCTATGCTTTTGGTCTTGGAAAGCGCTCTCCTTATTCATTTGGTCTAGGGAAGAGACCAGACGCCTACTCCTTTGGACTGGGAAAAAGATCTAGAACATACCAGTTTGGTCTAGGAAAACGAGCGGGTCCCTACGCATTTGGCCTTGGAAAACGTGAAAATCAATATGCCTTCGGTTTGGGTAAAAAAGCTGGACATTATTCATTTGGCCTTGGGAAAAGGTCTAGTCCGTACGCTTTTGGGCTAGGAAAGAAGTCTAGACCTTATGCCTTTGGCTTAGGGAAAAGGTCAAGCCCGTATGCATTTGGCTTAGGGAAAAGGTCAAGCCCTTATGCATTTGGTCTTGGAAAAAAATCAGGGTCATTCACCGACGGCGCTGGCGCACATGACGACGACTCTTTTTCTTCTTCTCTAAATGGTCTCGGTAGACGCTCGGGGTCTTATTCATTCGGTCTCGGGAAGAGAGTTCCTGGTTCTTACGGCTTTGGGCTTGGAAAGCGAGAGGCTACAGACGATAAACAAGAACTCCAAGAACCAGAACAAAATGGCTCTTCCTAGGCGTATCCTATAGATGTGTGGCTCACGCTTGGGCTGCCATATACATATTTTTAGTTTTCAGTAAGAAACCGGTTTATTTTTTAGTGTTTCCATGGGACATGTTAATTAGTGCACTCCTTATGACGACCTTTGTTCCAGTTCAATGCTCTATATATGTACATAAATCTATATATATATAGCATAGCAGCAAATGTTAGTTTTACTGATGATCTGAAACTCGCAACGTGTCGATTTACTTTATATAAAGATAGCGTAATATTTTTCCATGAAATGCCTTTTCAATTCTTTCTTATGACATCAGATGGATAGTGAAATTGTGTCCCTGTAATTCAGCAAGTCTAAGGAGTGAACTAGATTCAATTAGCATCATTTCAATGAGAGAAATCACTAAAATTATAAAACAACCAAAAAATAGTGTAAAGCATTGCATTGATCTTTGGCAATATGTCATTAAAAATAGAGATGTTAAACATATTTCAATAAAACCTTTATTGCTAATTGAAAATAATTCTATTTGTTTAATTGATAATAGTTATCATGGTGCTCAAGTCTATCTGAATCTTCTGGGATGTATTTTTGTTTATCAGTATATACGCAGATATCTATATATATAAATGAATAAATAAATGGGTTTATAATCTGAGATCTTTAACTTCTTGAAATCTCATATGATACCTTACAAAATATTTACAGGAGACATAGATCTAGCAAGAAATAATTAGGACATTTGCTTAAGAAAGACTAAAAGCATACACAATACTTATTATGGTAAGAGGTCGCTTCGTCATAATGGTAATGAACAATTCCGGAGGACTCCAATGAAGACTAACGTATATTAAAGAAAAAAATTGCACAGGAATATTGTCTGCAAAAGCAAAATATCAGCTTAAAAACAAAAAAAAATAAAATTTTTTATTGAGAAATAAGTCATTTAAGACCCAAAATTCTTAATTTTCTCAACTAGTCCTTACTTGCAACAAATATCTAATGAAAGTGTTTGTGTCATATGTGAATGAGCTATTCATGTGCATAGACAAATGTTTGGGCGTGTGTTTTTATTATTTAATTTCTGACTTATTGCACAATGAATCTCAGACCAAATCTATAAAAATGACAACATTGTTCCATTCTAGCACAAAAAAAAAAAAAAAAAAAATCCTTACAAAAATGGTTAAATAATCCAAAGCTACGATCTGCACTGGATGGGTCGAAACTAGTAGATATACTGTTTCGCAATAAGAAAGAACAAATAAATATGCGGGCTGTATCCGTCGCTTATCGTGATCTCTTATGTGTGTGAATGCGTGAAGTTTGCAAATGCCAAATGTTCCAGAACCAGTTCCTGTTGAGGCATTTTTAACCATAATTTTGATGTCTGTCACTTAAAACAAAGCTATAAACAATAAAGAAACGAATCCCAAACACCAAGGCTACCCACGTTTTGGATAAAAGATTTTTCGAAGCAAAAATCTATGCCAAAATCCACATGAAAAAGTTATGAACAATATTCAATGTTTGCTGGTGGAAGCATATTAACTTAAAAATCATGATCGGTACTAGATTTCATCTTCTGTATATGCTGATTGTCAGGAAACTTGATGTCTCTATTCACACAGCTTATCCATGGGTTTCTCCGTAGCCTTTTAGAATACTGGAAGGGTGAAGTTTGACCGGTAATTACTCCAGTCTGTAGGAATATGAGGCTTTTAGTTTTGCTTGTTCTGTATTTGATATTGAAAGGTCCCGGCTTTCAATTTTTAGTTGCAGAATTCTTGACTTAGATATCTTCTCGTATAGAACCAGGATTTGTAGTTGAAAATTTGGTGAATCTAAAGAAAGTTTCGTTGTAAAATTTTCAAGAATACAAAGGGAAAACATTTGCACAGACCTGCAGTGATGCTATAGTCAATAAAAATAAGGCAAGCCAAATCCTTGGATAAGAAACTCCATAACATTTTTTAAGAACGTACATATATATTTGAGGAAGAATTTTACTTTACTTGTATAGATATAATGAAAGGTACGGATTGCTGCAACTACGCCAATAGCATTGTACAAGATCCATCCATAAGAAATTGTGAAAATATTCAAGTTAAATCAACAAAGGAAACTAGAACAGTAAACTTTACAGCACATCGCCGACCACAAAAGAAAAAATTGGTATTAACTCTATTTTCAAGACAATACAAATGGCTAGTACAGATCTCCTAAATCCACGAGAGGCAACAAGGAAAATAAAACACACAAAAAAATGTCTTAAAACAAACAGAATCATCTTTTTCCTTGGCAGAAGAGAACAGAGATGTAGAGAGGGTTATTACAGAGGTCTCTCCAGGTCTCTTATTTGGGTATGGCATGTTATATCATTTCTCTTGTCTTTTTCCTCGAGAACCTAATAAAATAGGGACTTTCACATTACGTGAGTGGCCAGCTCTAATGTCTACGGGGACTCGGGGAAAGAATGTAAGGAGGAAATAATTTACGTGTTAGGTGTTCTTGAGCTTCGTAAAGCTCTCTCTCTCTCTCTCTCTCTCTCTCTCTCTCTCTCTCTCTCTCTCTCTCTCTCTCTCTCTCTCTCTCTCCATACTTCTGCTTTGAACACCCCCTAATAATTGTCAAGCAATTACCTTATTAATATCCAAGAAATAAAAATTTTTCTATGAGCTAAATACAAAAAAATAAATCTTACCTCTCTCAATCAATGGTTCTGGAGAAAGAAAACATTCATTTAGAGAGAGAGAGAAGCAAAATATCTGTATAATTAAAATAATATTATTTTGCCTTGCCAAGCAGTGTTGCGTATAGTAAATAAGTTGTAATACATATATTATACAATTTTCATACATAAAAACATTAGTTTGGTGAGAGAGAGAGAGAGAGAGAGAGAGCATAGAGTGGGCAAAGTCAAGGCTGATTAGCATTCCTTGCGACTGTCTTCCTCGCAAATAAATAATATATTTTAACCTTATTTTTTTATATTTCTTGGATCTTTTTAAGAGAAAGAAAAGTACGGAGGTGATGTCGAATCTTGATGAGGTATTTGTCCACTTGAAAGCTCTCTCTCTCTCTCTCTCTCTCTCTCTCTCTCTCTCTCTCTCTCTCTCTCTCTCTCTCTCTCCTCAGATCCAGATCGTACACACACACATACATACATACATACATATATATATATATATATATATATATATATATATATATATATATATATATATATATATATATATATATATATATATTATATAAAATATATATATATATATATATATATATATATATATATATATATATATATATATATATATATATAAAATTATATATACATATACATACATATATATATAATATATATATATATATATATATATATATATATATATATATATATATATATATATATATATATATATATATACACAAACCTATATATATATACAAGACTAAATATCTATGCGTAAGAAACGAGAACTCAGTAAATAGAATAGCAGCGAATAATACATGAAAACCAAGACATTCGTATACATCATAACATCTAAATCTCTTCTTCCAGGACTAGTGTATATTCTCATTTGTCATCTTTTAGCATGTTTGGGAAAGCAACCTATACAGGTTTTGCATGAACTTTCTTGTTAATATAAAAATACAATTTAAGAACGATAGCATTCAACTTTACTTCGCCATTTTTCCTTATTTAGGGTATATATTTTTTTTATTGATGGGAAAATGGTTTCCCAAAAGTTTCAAAACCATGAACACAGTCCACACTATGGGCAAACATTTACTTTTGCAATTCCCCCGACAGATATGACCTAAACTGTTTTTTTTAACGCCACCAATAAAAATGTTTGGTTTAAAATATCAACACTTGGAATTTAGGCGAATTTCTAGAAATGATTTTAGGATCCAAATCTTATTATACCTCATGAGTAGTAAAACTTAGTTTTATAGGATCGATGAACGCAGTGCCACCTGCCTTGATCATTCCAAGAAAGTCAGTAACTACAAAGTCTTTCACAGTGAGGGATTACCTCGAGACCTGTGGAGCAGGTAGGAAAAGTAGAGAATTTGGTGAGGTAACCAAAGCTGTAGCACTTCCTGAAATAGAAACGAAGGCTGTAGTGGAGGCGTTACTCAAAGGTTTCAGCAGTTTTAGTAGTGAAATTTTGTAGTAAACATTTTGTATCTTAATATACTTTGAAAAAAACACGAGAATTAATCATTGACAGTTCATTCTAACCATTACTATTTGTACAGAAAAATAGTCAGGCTGCTTCTGAATTTTCCTATAGCTAATATCGGTATGATGTCATGGTTGTAAGTGATTTAAAAATAAAGGGAAAACAGTTCTTCCAGTAGATGTTTTTATATAAAACGAAATATTGATAAGAGAAGGTTTGGAGAACATTTAATAATTAATAATTGACTCCTGTGAGGTTTACGTATGTTACAATAATAAACGCAAACAAAAGTTCATTTCTAAACTAATGAGGGCAATGAATGAACAAATCAAAGATTTCTCAGAAATATATGTGGGAAAACTAAAATTGTTGAGAGGTCACATGGAAGAAGCAAAAAGAATAAAACTTCTCGCAGATACAACGTAAATAAAGTCTGCTGGCCAATAATTTTGGATACGTACCTTGAAATAATGTAAGATGTGTGTCTGAAGATAACTAATAACCAACTAAATATATATATCTATAATTTATATATGTAATATATATATATATTATATATATATATATATATATGTATATATATACACATGTATATATATACACCCACACATATATATGTATGTATACACACACACACATATATATATATATATATATATATATATATATATATATATATATATACATATATATATATATATATATATATGGACCTCCTTCCTTTCGTTTTTTATACATCAAGTCACTCCAGAAACAAACCGTGTGAAACTGATGCAGTTAGAGATCAGAGAAATGTGCAAGACACTCTTGGATGGACTGAGAGAACGGGAAAAGCAAGATTCGGATGACAGATGAGGGGTCACATGAGAAGTCCGAAGGGAGGGCTGGAGGAGATCACAGGCAGAGGAAATTAGATTTAATTAGCCCTTGGCGCGAAACAAAGGCCCGGTAAATTAATCTGAGAATGAGAAAAGGGAATTATGGTAGAAATAAAAAAAATACATATGTAAATGCTAACGAAATGGAAGATATTTTGCACAAAGGGACCAAAATAGCATAAGAAAAATTTGTATGAAAATAGGAGTACAGACATGCTCAGAAACGTTACAAAAGTAACCAGCTCAAATAAAAAAAAGTTACTTGTGCATTTTAAAACAGAATATTCAGTTATCCTAGTACAGAAAGAGAAGACAGCAGATACTGGTTATGTCACAGGGAAAACCAAATACTTCGTAAAGATTTTATATAACTAATATATTTTAGGAGAAAAGTATATAAAACAATCAAGGGTGGGACTCACAACGGGATATCAAAAACGTTCGTGCAAATTTAGCTTGCAAATCTAAAAATGAAAACAAGTCAGGTCGAAATGTATCAACTGTAAAAACGATGTTTTCCCTCTTGAATAAAGTATACTAGGAAACAGTGCTGTTGCTTAACACACATCTACAGTAGATTATTATAACAAATTTACCTGGAAACTTTAAAAACTAGGAAAGGTTGAAATTAAAAGCAACAGACCTTAATATTTCATATTAGACGAACGACCTGAAAGTCAATGAGAAACTAGAAACTGCTTGATGTCTGCAGGAACTCGGAGCGTAAGACATCCTTTTTTTTTATCCTCTTGACATTATTCATATATACACAATTATATATATATATATATATATATATATATATATATATATATATATATATATGTATGTATGTGTGTATATGTATATATATATATATATATATATATATATATATATATATATATATATATATATATATATATATATATATGTGTGTGTGTTTTTATGACCCTACACAATGTCAGACAGGGTCGTAATCTCTTACTATATCTCAGACAAAGGCCTACGGAATAAAACGCCGAGATACAAAACTAGACTTTATTTGCAAATTTAGCAAAAGTATTTCATCAAAAGCTACGGTCATGAAATGAAGTGACTCACACCCCTAAAAATGGAAATCATAACTAGAGGAAATTCAGATTCACAATCAATCGAATTAATGATTCTAGACCAACCAATACTAGTGACTAACACCCTGGTCATCAAACAAAATAAACAGGTCATGATTATTCTAGAAAATAAATGTCATATAGTATGTTAAATAACACCACTTCCAAAACATTTGTCTTCACAGGACGAACCCAGAATTCCTGTTACAAGAAACATAGAAACATATCATATAATAAAACCTGAAATGGTTATGAAAAAGACATTTAAAACAGAAAAACGCATAATGGAGAACAGAACAGGAAAATGCATAATGGAGAAACAGAGGCGCTTCACTGCGACACAAACTGGGTATTCCACATAATGTCTGGAAAAAATATGTGTTAATGAGTTATCTTACTCACTTCCTATGACTGCAAATAAACGATCTCACAGTGGCTGTTCTGATCCACTAACACTGCACAAAGGGCTAATCACACCCAGCCACAAATCGAAGTCCATAGCCATTGTATGTTCCTCTCATAATATACCATTAGAGAGTGCACACATGCACTCACTCAATAACCCCTCCCCAGAAGCGTGACGACACCGGTTTAATGTTCGAGGGATCACAACGCTCCCATCAATCTGTCACGATGTCTTCATGCACTTTGGTCATGATCAGAAGGTACAAATGAACGTGTCAGATACCCACTGTATCTAACTGTGGAAACCTCCAACATCAACATAAATGCACCTGAACTGGATATACTTTTGACAGGCCAGCACATAGTTCGTCAAAAGACTTAATAGGAGCTCGGCCCACCTACCCCTGGGCGCCCCCGCCCGGGTAGAACAAATACCCAAAGGAAGTTCAGTAGGGCCAAGCTCCAAAAATCGTAGCAAACCATATGCACTTGATACAAAAGTTACTCGCCTCATATGTATGATTGTTATACCAATAAACAGTTCACTGCAGAATGCATCACTTCACATCTTGCATTCTTGATGATCTAAATATTCTGGATGGCTTGCGACTGTACAAACCCATGCTTCGCTTCACATCTTGAATTCTTGACAATCCAACTATCCTGAACGGTTTGTGACTGCACAAGCCCATGTTGAATGCGGCACCCACAAATCCTTTGCACCAAGCAGTTGTCTCCCAGCAACGACAGCGACTTGTAGACGTCTTGCCCAACATCTCTCCAAAAAACCATGGAGCCTCTCATGAAAGCGCAGGCCTAGCAACCTGCAGGCGTAACGTAGACGGGCCCCAGATCCAACTTATATCAGTTGAGGCTCATAGAAGTCATTCCATAAGGCGCTGCTGCGAGGAAGTGGCGTACAACGTAACTCGGTCATGTCGACAGTCAACCCAGAAGGTATCTAGTCTCCTCACTATCCCATACTATTACTGAACCATTAAAACCACGAGGAAAGGTGTTGTGATAAAACTATGAAATAATTCCAAGTTACTAACTGGAATTTCCACAATCAACCCCCTATCAGGTACAGTAACTTTAAGATGCTAACCATACAAATTCTTCCCAGTAAAAATTATCTGAGAACCATGCAGATATACTGAATTCATTAAAGGCGATTCTAAACACCTGAGAGGTAAAATATCTCCCAAAATCCCCCTTAGAAGCAGCAACCACTGCCTTAACCTGAGCTTGAATTTCCGATGACACGTATTCCGCTTCTTTCTGAATATTCAACAAGGTAGTTTGACAGGAAGGCAAACTTACAGTAACATCTAAATCTCCCCCCAAAAAAAAAAATCCTATCAACTTGTGACCAATAACCCATTTAAAGAAGTCCTTAAAGTCCCAAAACCTTACTGTAATTACTCATAACTATCTCGTAAAGTCATCAAAGTTTTACCCTGGTTACCAATACTGTCGATACCTGCTCAGTTCTCAGCAAATTAGCAATTGACATACTAGCAATCACTTCTATAATCATAACGACTCCAATTACCAATGGCACAGCCCTCTTACTCATTCTAGAAGAGAAGAGAAAAATTTAAACACCTAAAATTGTAGCATTAAGTTAAGTTAGCCAGCCCCGTAACAGATCAGATTCCTAAGCAACAGAACTTTATTCTGAAATTCTATACACAAAGATATTGTGTCAGACGACAACTACACATCATAATATTCTTGTACATTAACACCTGGGCCTAACCTCACTATTAAATCAGCCCATGCCACGACTCCCAGTCATGGGAATGCGAGACTTCAGCATATCAAAAAAAAAAAAAAAAAAGAACCTATAAGATACCCGATCTGGAAACAGGAAAGAAAAAGAAAAAAAAAAACCATATGTCTATAAAACCCTATGGTATTCTGCACTTAAATTTAACTAAGCATCGTAGCACACAAAAGCAACAAACTGAACTCGGACAATTAAAGATTTGTATAACTCCAAGGACCAACGTTCTCCCCAATTAAAAAAAAAAAAACAAGTCACCCCCCTTTAAAACCCAATAAAAAAAACAAAGAAAAAGAGGAAAACAAAAACAAAAAATTATCAGAAACACAGTGCAACACAGGAATTAACCCATAAGATTCCCATTAACCTTTCTTTTTAATTTTAGATATATGTGTCAACTAAGACACACCCGTATTCTCATCTAGAACAACAAATCTATTCCCCTTCTTTACTTCTACAACACAAAAAGGACCTTCAAAATTAGGACCTTGCTTATAATTCAACTGATAACTGACATTTATTTTCACAAAAACCCTATCTCCCACAGCAACTTTAACTCTATCCGGCTTTTCATTACTTCTGTCCACCATATCCCTCGTTTTCATTTCAAGATTCCTAGCAAGACGCACATATCTCTCTTTTGCTGTGGAAAAAGTGCCCAATGGAATATGTGACAAATTACACGCACCCCACACTGGGTAACCAAACAGCATTTCACTGTGAGACATTCCAATGGTATCACTAACCATGGAATTAATGCTATGCTGCACCTGTGGAATATATCAATCCCAGTTTACACCATTCCCCCCCAAGTCATCCTGAGAACTACATGTAACCTTCCTATTTGCCCCTTTCACACAGCCCATTAGCTTCTGGTCTATAGGGAATAGTAGTGGCTTTCCAAATGCCCATTACATTCGCAAGACACTCTAACATCTTGTTCACAAATTCTCTCCCATTATCTGCAATGAGCACCTCAGGAACCCCATAACGACAAATATACCCATTAAAGAATGTGACTGCCACCTCTTTCACTGTTTTATGCTTCAACATAAAAATCTCTATGAACCTAGTTAATGCATCAACAACCACCAATAGGTGCCTATGGCCATAACTAGATTCACAGAAATTGGTTAAAAGATCCATATGGACCCTTGAGAATGGTCTACTGGGAATAAGAAATGAACCCAGTTTACAAGAAACGACCCTCAGCTAACACGTGTTACAAACTGAAGAACCTCTCACAAAGTCTTCCACTGACGTGAGCACAGTCCTCTCAGTACCCAAATGCGGTCTGCCAGACCTACAGTGAACAATATCCAGAACCATAGGCACTAAACTCCTAAGAACAACTATTTGTGTTATATCACCCTTATCCTCAGTCTGTATCTAATCTTCCTAACTAACAAATTACCCTCTAATTCAAGCCCTGCAAAAGCCAGCTTATAACCCTTCCTAACTAACTCCCCTCTAAGAAACCCTTTTGCATCTGCCAAAATCTCATCCTCTTCCTGCTTAGCTTCAACCAAAATAATATCCCAGTCTATGCAATCCCCAGATACATAACATACTATACATGCGTACCATCTGCATCAGAAAAACTGCTACTAAGGGCATCCACTACAACATTATGTCTACCCTCTATAAACCTAAGCTTGGCATCAAAATCACTGATTGTCAGATACCACCTAGCCCTTTTAGGGGAAAGATCCGGCTTATTGAAAAGATCCAACAATGGCTTATGATCCATAAGAACCTCTACTTGATTACCCAACAATAACATTTTGAAATGCACTAAACTAGACACTACGGCAAAGGCCTCTTTGTCCACTACTGACCATAACCGTTCATTGCTACCCCGTGTCTTAAACTTCCTACTGTAAAATGCAATCGGATGGAGTCTTCCATCGAACTTCTGCATAAGGGATGCCCCTATACCTTTGTAACTAGCATCTGTCGCCAACGTGAAAGGACGTTCAAAATCAGGAAACTTCAACACTGGGGGATTCACTAAGGCATCCTTAATCCTTTGTAAAGCTACTTGCTGTCCATCTCCCCAATACAAGCTGCACATCATCCCTCAGGACATCTGTCAAGGGAGATGCTAGAATAGAAAAACCCTTCACAAACCAACGGAAAAATCCAGCTATGCCCAAGAATGACCCAATCTGTTTCTTATTCTTGGAAGTAGCAAAATCCACAATTGCCCTTACATTTATCATCATTCACTTTAACTCCCTCCTTAGAAATGACATGACCCAAATATACTATCTGCCTCTTCAGAAAATTACACTTAGCTAACTTTATCTTCAAACCTGCTAACCTAAGCCTCCTAAAAACCTCCCTAAGAACCTCTAAATGTTCCTCTACCGAATCAGTGGCAATTAATATGTCATCCATGTATAGGAACACATATTTCCCTTACAAGCAATGCAAAACTGTATTCATTAGCCTAGTAAATGTCATAGGACTACCTGATAAACCAAACAGCATCAGCGTGAACTCATAATGACCCTTCGGCAAAGAGAAAGCCGTGTACTCTCGACTCTCCTCGCTAAGCAGTACTTGCAAGTACCCTTGCATCAGATCAGTTGAAGAATAGATATTCTTGCCCCCAATCCCAACAAATAAATCTGGCAAACAAGCCACAGGGTAGCGATCAGGAATGGTTTTCTCATTCAACTTCCTAAAGTCCACACAAAC
Organism: Macrobrachium rosenbergii; assembly: GCF_040412425.1. Classification (NCBI taxonomy): domain Eukaryota; kingdom Metazoa; phylum Arthropoda; class Malacostraca; order Decapoda; family Palaemonidae; genus Macrobrachium; species Macrobrachium rosenbergii. The sequence goes on from NC_089791.1 coordinate 59,772,841, forward strand.
TCGGACTGAACCATCCTTCTTAGGCACTGCCAACAACGGGAGACTGAAAGGCGAGGAACTGGGCCTAACAATGTCTTCCTCCTCCCACTTATTAACCTCTTGCTCTAGCTGTTCTCTAATCTTAAAAAGAATCTTATATGAAGGAACAAAAATAGGCTTGGTCTTGTCCTCCAACTGAACCTTGTGTTCTAACACATTTGTTAACCCTAACTTATCCCCTTTAAATGCTACTATGTCTGCAAACTCAGCCAGAACATCTTCCACACCCCCAACATATTCTTTATAATCAGCATTGGCTAAATGATCCCTAAAATCCAGCCTCCTAGCCCGTACATCTGCTTCTGAAAAACTACAGAATTCCCCGACAATACCAGCTGAATTATCTTCATTGTCCCAGTCAACAAAGTTGATTGCATAAGTACCCTTCTGATAACTACCAACTGAATCAATACAGTTTAGCAATTCCACCCAAGTATCCCCTGAACTCAATACCTTGTTTATAGACCCCATACACACTACCCCCTTCAGCTTTTCGCTACACTCATCCACACAAACCTGTCTTGATTTATGCACTCATTTCACTCGAACTTTCACCACAGCAACCATACCAGGACCAAGAACCACATCATCCAACAAAACTCCCTTATAACACTTCTTACCCACCGATGCATGTTCAGCATCCACTCGCAAACTCTCATGTATACCCGATCTATTATCATCATCCACTACACTCACATCCATCCTCTCATAAGGCACAAACACATCAGGTACTCTCATAGTTATACCACATAACCCTGTATGAACCGAGATTTTTCGTCTCCAACATGCTGGATGACCCAGTAACAATGTAATCCCCAAAGCAGCCCCTCGTATAACCAGAAATGGTTTTGTAAAAGTTCTACCCACAAGAGATAAATCCACATCTACGTATCCCAAAACCCGTAACCTATTTACTTGAACATCACATACTGTCTCTTTAGCAGGTCTCAAAGAACTATTGAAAAACATCCACTGAAACAACTTATAATTCATCAAATTAATCGAAGCACCTGTATCAATAAAAACCATTACATTTATCCCATGCACAGACCATTTTACCACTGGCTTTGCCTCTGAGGGTTCCCCCAGAAGTCCAATATCACAAGAAACACCCATTAGACCCACAATCAAATCAAAACCCCATGGGAAAAAAAAAACGGGCGGGCCGAGCGCGCAGCTGACCACAAAGTAGGTCAAGATGAACTTCCCGTCTTCCAGGGCAAAAAAAAAAAAAAAAACACTCAGTTCTACCTCAAGTAAAGAGAATGGGAGTCTACCCTCACATAAAGAAAACGGGACTCATGCAAACGGAAGCGAGAGAGAGAGAGAGAGAGAACAAAAAGAGAAAGGAAAAGAATTCGTTCCCCTCCCCTTAGTGCAATATCTTCCCCGCTATCTCCCCAACACACCCATGATCTGCCGAAGCACACAGAAAAAAAAAACGCTGAGCGCAAAACTTCGGAGATGTGTCCCGTCGTTGTCAAGGCAAAAATTGTCGAGTAAGCTTACAGCAACAGCTTTCCCCTTTGCATACACACATGTAAGTACCCAAAATAAAACATGTACGTATGTAACTATCAAAAAAAAAGTTTTAAAATCTAAGCAATGTACACACACTTGCATAAGAAATGTTTACTCACAGTAAACCAACAACTGTGAAATAAATTTTTTCCCAATAACCAAAGTCGCCAGAGATAATACAATAATTAAATAATCCCTTTAGTAAACTCTAAATGCCGATGTGAACTGCCGATTGCTATATTAAAAAAACACATAAACCACGCCCAAAATTCAAATGTGCTGCATAGACATAGAGGATGGCAAAGAAGGCAAGAAAATCCACCCAAACTAATGACGTCGCTGACGCGTAACTCAGGGGATTATGTCACTGCAGCTCGATATTAGTTGCAATGCAATCAAAAAACAATCCGCCCACCCCCTTAACCTGGTTTGTACACTTCAAATCTGACACTAAAATTACAAATAAATAATAATAATAATAATAATAATAATAATAATAATAATAATAATAATAATAATAATAATAATAATAACACTTACGTACGCCTCTGCTAGACGGCGTGAAAATCCTTCCATCGAAGAAAGAGAGAGAAAGAAAAAAGAAACACTTGAGCGTTTTTGCGTGTTTTACCACACACAAACGGTCAAGATACCACAATTAAACACACTGCAACAGACCCTCTTTCCCAAACATTCCCCAATATGAACTAAAGTCCATAAATACCTATAAACACACCAAAACCTTGCTCCCCGTGATGCATCACTAAACACACACACAGACACTTGAGCTCGAGAAAGACTGACTGAGTGCATTTCACAACACCTCCCTAAACCAAATTGCTGAACCATCAAATCCTGTTCTGAGATGCCAATACCAGTATTAATAAGATATGTCTCTTCGGAAACGTAACCTGTAACCTATCTACTTATCGATTTGACCAACTATCCTACTATTATGACCCCATACCAAGGTCAGATAGGGTCATAATCTCTTACTGTATCTGTTTTAAGAACTGCGTCCTATCATCTTACATCCATGCACTTTGGCCTTGATCAGAAGGTACAACTGAACACGTCAGACACCCACTGTATCTAACTGTGGAAACCTCCAACGTCAGCATAAATGCACCTGACCCGGATAGACTTTTGACAGGCCAGCATCTACAGTAGTTCGTCAAAAGACTTAATATATATACATACATACATACATACATACATACATACATATATATACAGTATATATATATGTATATATATATATATATATATATATATATATATATATATATATATATATATATATATATATATATATATACATACATACAGTATATATATTGTCAAGAAGTGATCAAGCACCTGGTTATTACAGAAATAATAATACCAAAAAGTTACCTCCCTTCGACCAGATACTTGAAACCTCCTAACAAATATATTAAGACTGAATACTCTATGGGTACAGTGATCTCATAAAGCTCACTTATCTCTTGAGAAAATCAATGTAACTTTATCAAGTTATGGGTGAGGTAACAACTAACAAACTATAAACAGACTAATGGAAAATGGGCATCACTTCAACAAACACTATAACTGTTTCCATGTTTCTATTTCACCTAGATAAGTCTCAGGTGAACAAACAGATATATAAGTCTCAGGTGAACAAACATATATATATATATATGTATATATGTATATATATATATATATATATATATATATATATATATATATATATATATATATATATATATATATATATATATATATATATATATATATATACACATACATACATATAGGAAGATAGATAGATACAGTTATTCAACTATATACTGTATTTCCAGAAATAAAGCAAGAACGTTTATGTTTTAAAATGCTGAAGTATAGTTGATCCCTTTGTGCGGAAAACTTCCACAACAATAACCGGTGCATATCACTAATCAGAAGCATCGCCAGCTGCACGTTGAACGGCCTCATAAACACTGCACCATTCACCTCTAATTTGGCCGGACCCTTGCACCTAAATATTAAGTCTTACATCCATTTCATCCCAGCGTCTCCGTCGCTCTATCTATCTACAGTAATCCTCTCTACGTTTGTTCTTTTCCTTATTCCAACACGGAATTTGAAGCCGCATTCGCTCTATGGGATTAGTTTCCTCGCTGATGATGCTTTATTTGGTGCTTAAACAATTAGTGTTTATTTCACTTATTGTTTCTATAAAACTATTTTTTACAAAATACGGGTAATTGATAAGAAATATATCTATAAGTAAGCAGATAGAAATATTGTGTGCTGGATTCTGTGAGTGATAAGGTGTATACATTAATTTCCTCTTGCTTGGATGGATTCAGTCCACTACTCGTCAACATTTAGAACAACAATATCAAATGGTCATTATTCTCTTGCGGCCTTTATCAGCACGATCTCAGTACCGATGTTCTTGCTCTGCATTCCATGTATGCTTTCACAATAACACTATCTTCTGGTCTTGCCTTCCATTCATTGCATCTACGCCTTTAACAATGTGGCTGTTATGTGTTTCGGCCTTGACATCCTTTCTATTATGCTTTCTGCGCAACGTCTACCTTCTTGTTACTTCTTGCGAGAATGGTTGTGATGTCTTTGGGATGAAACCAGCCACGAAAAGCAAATTATAATAGACCATTTACGTCAAAAGGACCATGCAAATCGTAATAACGCCATTCAGAGCAATCTTCATTTGAAGACATCTTCATTTGAAGACTTCTGCAACAAACACTCGACTTGTATAATCCAGCGATATTATTTTTCCCTGGCTCGGCAGAAAATGCATCGGAAAAAGTTAGCTATATTTTGACCTCATCGAAATTCCGCCTGCGGAGGCCACACACTTTCAAAAACTTCGAAGTCTCACCAGGTATACAAAACAACTCAAATTTCACTTAAGATTTCTCCTCTCGTTTTGGTTCCTTTTGGAAAAGAAACAAAAAATAAGTCGAGCTAATCTAAACGCGGTCGTGTCCTACCTTATAATAGCATTTTGGTATTCTCACTCAATAGAAAAGAATAATCTTTCGCTTATTTCCAAACACAGTATAGTTGATAAAGAGAATTATAACTTTTCTAAGCCTCCTTAGCATGTATATATATATATATATATATATATATATATATATATATATATATATATATATATATATATATATATATACATAATTATATATATATATATATAATATATATATATATATATATATATATATATATATATATATATATACATAATATATATATATATATATATATATATATATATTTATGTATATATATATATATATATAATATATATATATATATATATATATATATATATATATATATATATATATATATATAAAAAGTATATAAATGGATGTATGTATGTATGTATGTATATGTGTGTGTGTGTATGTTCCACATACACTCTGAAATGCATTGGGCAATTTCAACCAAACTTGGTATACACATGACTTACTATCTCGAAAAGAACACTGGGAGAAAGACATCACTGGCACGAAAGGTTGGGTGTGGGAGGTGGGGTGGGTATTATGTAAAAATATCCGGGAGTGACGGATACTAGTGTCTAATCCGTAGTTTTCGAGGTCGCTGAGATGAACAGTGACACTCCCGATGCCCATTAAGTCCAAGTTCGGCTGCAGTAGGAAGGTGGGGTGAGAGGGGGTGACATGTAAAAATAACCGAGATGTAACAGATATTAGTGTCTAATCCATAGTTTTCGAGGTCACTGAAAAGAATAGTGACACTCCCGATGCCGTTTAAGTTCAAGTTCAGCCCCGATAGGAAGCAGGGGTGGGAATGGGGTGACATGTAAAAATAACCGAAAACGACAGATATTAGTGTCTAATCCATAGTTTTCTGTTCGCTGAGATGAATAGCGACACTCCTGGTGCCCTTTAAGTCCAAGTTCAGCCCCAATAGGAAGTCGGGGTGTCAACATGCAGGAGTCCAAAGAAGACGACAGTCAACAAAACAGTTGCATATTTATTGTTAGAAATGTTCCGTGTTACTTAAACACATCATCAGTCTATACAATTGAAAAATACATATTAATTCTCTTAATTCCAAATAAAAGCTAAATTAAAAACAGTAGTTACATTCTTTAAAATTACAAAATATAAAAAAGTTAAAAAAAAGAGCAAAGAATTTTTTAAGCCAACCTGATCGTCAAAGAGAATGTTGCAGTCCGTTATTACAGCCACTTAGGTTTGAGCTACAGAACTGGCTCACGAATTAATAACCCCGAATTTTCTAGTATTAGAAATCATGCCGTTAAATGCAAGATTAATATTGATAAAAAACATTTTTCCATAATTGGAACTACCAAACAATCTGCCTGCTTAACGACCCTTGAGTCTTTGTTTATTAAATGTCATACACGTCTTCTAAACTCCAACGTGTCTTCTCCTTTGCACTTGGCCCAAGTGTTCTCTGGGCATGCGTGAGCCTGTGGGCTCACTTCGTCTTTCCCTTTCTTGTGATCAGGTTGGTTTAAAGAATTCTTTGCTTTTTTTAATTTTTATATATTTAGTAATTTTAAAGAATGTAGCTGCTGTTTTTAATTTAGCATTTATTTTGAATTAAGAGAATTAATATGTATTTTTCAATTTTACAGACCGAAGATGTGTTTAAGTAACACGAAACGTTTCTAACAATAGATATGCAACTGTTTTGTTAACTGTCGTCTTCTTTGGACTCCTGCATGTTGACATGTTACATACTTACATATATATATATATATATATATATATATATATATATATATATATATATATATATATATATATAATACATACATATATAGAAATATATTCACCATTAAGCCATAAATGTACCTCCTGTCGTGATTTGATAGCTGACTCCCTTGCCTCTTGGAAGTTTAGTGCCTTCCATTCCAGTACGCACACACATACACGCACACATAATATATATATATATATATATATATATATATATATATATATATATATATATATATATATATATATATATATATTGTATACATAACACTTACATACATACTCATACACACATATAGGCTATTAGGCTATATATATATATATATATATATATATATATATATATATATATATATATATATATATATACTGTATACATAACACTTACATACGCATACTCATACACATATATAGGCTATTAGGCTATTTATATATATATATATATATATATATATATATATATATATATATATATATATATATATATATACATACTGTATACATAATACATATATATATATATATATATATATATATATATATATATATATATAATTATACATACAGTATAATATATATGTATGTATATTGGTGTATAATATATTATAAATATATGTGTGTGTTTGCGTGTCTGTATATGTCTTACACACCACATGAGATAATACTGCTTGCAAATACTCTGAATCCTATAAAAAAAAGTAGAAAATCGAGCGAACTAGTTGATTATCTTGAATATCTTAAGGTTTGAGATAAAAAAGCACTAACTGTTTTTTCGCTGGTAAATTTAAACATAGGGTAGTGGTTTTTTAAAGAATTTATATTCTTACAAATAATTAATTTACCAGTATTCTAGATAGCGTGAATATTTATCCCGGAAAAGAATTAAATAGCATATGGAACAATTATTGTTAATTACAAAATTTGAATGCCACTTCATCTGGAAAATAATGAGCATAGAATATTGTCGCCTGTGTTTCAAGCTCCTTAATAAGCTTCTTTCGAAGCAATATCATGTTAATAACTGATTCAGCGACAATGTAAGAAATCTTTCCAATAAACCCGAGACACAGTTATTTATTACTGACCTTTTTTCATCCCTTCACCACTGAAAGAAAGTTTCGTTTCTCGTCCTTTGATCTTTTATTTGGCAACCCTAATCCCTTTCTGATTGGAGTCTTCGTTTTCGATACCCAATTTTTTTGTTATTATAAACAGACACTTAATTTTGGACTGCAATCCAGCAGAACCTATCTCGGCGATACAATTGCAATGTCAGAAGCTATAATGCAGTCATTTTATGTTTTCAGAAGAAAATATGAATAACTCTTTAGTATGTGTAAATTAAAAAAAAAGTCTATATTTTGCTCTCTGGGAGAGACTCATGTCATTTTTATTATTTACCTCCTTCCAGCTGGAACCATATAGCTTCACAATCACCTTCTCTTATTGTATTTGTAGCTTTTAATTAATCCACATTTCCTCTCTTATTTCAGAAATCCATTATTCTAAATTTCTTGTGCTTTTTGTCTCCTTTGCTTTCTTTTGTGTACCTTGTTCTTGGTAAAGTTTTGACTGAAAAAGTTCAAGAATTTTCCAAAAATAATGTTCAGTCTTTGTAGCATCCAAAATCCACAACTCATTTATCCATAAGTTTCGAAATAAAAGCGACCTTGAGATTCACTTACTCATTCGGCCCATCAGTGTTTTTAGTTTTCTTATTTATTTTGTCGTTATTGTTTGTTAGTTGATCCAGCTGAGAGCACTTTACATTGATATATTTTTACGTAACTCTTGTTTTTTCAGTTATCCCAACTGATAGCGCTCTACTTTAACTGTTATACATATATAAATTTTTTTGCCGGTTAATCTAACAGACTGTCTTGCTTTGATTTATAATTTTCATTCTTTTTGTTCTGTCATTTCATCCAGCTTACCGTTTTACTTTGATTTGTTTTACATTATCTAGTTGTAACATTGCTGCTCAAAGGTTTTCCAACTAATGTCAAAATCTGTGACTAGTCTAATCAAACAGCTATAGGCTTCTTGGTTAAGTGTGTCCACCTTTGGCATCGTAACTTCTTCATTACAAAGGGTCGGGTTGAGTCATTCTTCTATTAGCTACAAGTAAACAAGTGAATAGGTAGTCGTTAACTTCATCTACTTTTTGAGCGAACACACGTCGTTTACTCCTAAAATAAAGGTTTAATTCACATACTACAAGATAAAAGGATTAACTTTTTCTCATCATGTTTGCTCTGAAGCAAACATTAGGTTACGATTTTAAATTTAGTCACGTGGAAGCGATGCATGCTGCAAAGAAGATACGTTAATACTGTGAACCCTTTTAGACTCTGTCTGTCGACCTATCATAAGCAAATGAAAATCATTTCGTATCTGAGGCTCGAGTAGTGAAAGGTATGATTTATGAAATGTGTATGGTGATGTTTTCAATATTCGTCCATACACAGTGGCATACTCTGATTTGTAGTACAGTACAGCTTTTGCGTGTACTTTCCTTTGCCATGTCTTTTCTTTCTGCTTGCATGAGCATCTTATACTTATGTCAGAAGAAAGAAAATGACACTGTACAGAAATTAAAGGTCTTTGTGATTTTTTCTATTCGTAGAAAATGGTCCTTCAAGATGATTAACAGAAGATATATATATATATATATATATATATATATATATATATATATATATATATATATATATATATATATATATATATATATATAAACATATTATATAAAAATGGATGTATGTATGTATGTAGAGTATGTATGTGTGTTCCACATACACTCAAAAACGCATCAAGCAATTTCAACCAAACTTGGTATACATATGACTTACCATCTGGGAAAGAACACTGTGGGGGTAAGACATCACTGGCACCAAAAAAGGGCGTGTGGGAGGGTGGGGGGGTGAAATGTAAAAATTATAGAAAACGACAGATGTTAGTGTCTAATCCATAGTTTTCGAGGTTGCTGAGATGAATAGTGACACTCCCGATGCCCTTTAAGTCAAAGTTCAACCCCGATAGGGAGGGGCTGTGAAGGGGGTGACATGTAAAAATAACCGAAAACGACAGATATTAGTATCTAATCCATAGCTTTCGAGGTCTCTGAGAAGATTAGTGACTCCCGATGCCCTTCAAGTCCAAGTCCAGCCCTGATAGGAAGGGGGTGAGAAGGTGGCGACATGTAAAAATAACTGAAACGACAGATATTAGTGTCTAAGCCATGGTTTTCGAGGTCCCTGAGAAGAATAGAGAGAGAGAGAGAGAGAGAGAGAGAGAGAGAGAGAGAGAGAGAGAGAGAGAGAGAGAGAGATGGGAACAACTGTTCAAAATAAACTGGTACGAAGCGAATAACGAGAAAGACTTGCTGTTGACGGCAAGTATAAAAATTTCTTTCTTGGTGTTTTTGTCAAGAAACCTTTGTTAATATCCGTCTACCCAAAGAATTAACTGCACGGAATACAGAAAGTCTAGAGTTATTACTTTCAACAACCCCTTCATTGAATATGAGACAATAGAAAATTTTCAAAATGTGTCTGATGGTTGTGAAGCAATCGTGCTAGTTTTTTTGTATTTTAATTTTGTCATTTATCTACTTTTTTATTCTCACAATTGAACCACTTCCCCCTAACGGGTTAATAGTTATGTACCTTCGTAAGAAAGGATACAAAATGTTTTAAGCTTCTCGAGCTGAATTGCGAATATTGTGATCAGGGTTTTCTAAGGGATGGGGTAATTTGAGACACTGGGGACGCGATGCATTGTTTTAAGGCCTCAGGCGAAGAGAAACTAGAAATCTTTATCAAGCCTTCTTGGAGCTAAGACGAAAAAAGAAGAAAAGGGAATAGTTTGCACTATATTTATTACCATCACCTCAGGATATGTTGGACGCCAATCACTAGATGACATCTTTGAAATAACAAAGAACAATCATAAATCGGTACTTTTGGGAAGAGTAAAAAATTTACTCATTCAATTTTGACTTGCCTAATGTTAAGACTAAGAATGATTCTGTTTGATGGAAATTTAAACCAATAACTGATAAAGTTCAAGGTATATGTTCTACTTAGTTATTGTGAAAGGAAAGATCTTTAAATTTTAAAAAATCTGACACTAGTAAATTATCTTTTCTGCCTGAATTTATAAATAAAAAAAATCGCATGGGAGAGCAACTTCTAGAAAATCTACTATGCATTTCAGGAAGTTTGAGTCATCGTTTTTTGCCAATATCTTTCAAATTAATTGAAGGATCTCTGTGTTACTTTGCAACCGTGTGCTTCACACCCTCCCCTAATTTTTGTTAATGAATTCAATTTCCAAATTCAGCTTTTTCAGGCACTTTACTCTTGAATTTGATGGGGTAGCCAACAAACTGATTAACGCTTTCGGACATACAAGCTTGGTAACTGCTGAACTTGTCCTGAGTATCTACTTATAGTCAATTCTTCACTATCCCCAACTTTCCTCTTCGATTCCACCATTCTCCTCCTTACTCTTCCTTAACGTCATTACACTCAGTAGCGTAAGTTACATTCTTCATGAATGCGATTATTTTTATTTTGTTTGCATAATTTTGTGATGAAAAGTTATTTCATGCTTATTATAATTCACTGTTCTCCATATATCATAAAAAATAATGGACAGTTTATAACCATTTCAACATGTAAGCCATAACTCTGAACAGAAACGAGGCAACCTTCTCTGTAGTTACTTCATGCACAAGTGATAAAGACGTTGTTTAACCCGACATTTCATTCACAACTACAAAGATTTCCGAGACCTCTGAACTCTGTATGACCATGTGGATCGTTAGCTCATTTCATCCTACATTGCACAGTTGAAAAATTGCAATGCTAATATGCGCCTGAAATCATTCCTTTACATAACAAATATTGCGAGAGAGAGAGAGAGAGAGAGAGAGAGAGAGAGAGAGAGAGAGAGAGAGAGAGAGAGAGAGGAGTGGGGAATGAATGAAAAGACGGACGGGGAAGTGAGGTTTAAAGGATGAGGAAGGGTGGGTGATAGGAGGGATAAGTACCCCAAAGTGCTTATCCGAACGAATTCGTAAATCTTGACTGGTTAGGTTTGCCTTTGTTCAAAAATTCAAGAGTAAAGTGTCTTTAAAACCTGTGTTTGAACATGGAATTTTTTTTATAAAAAATCAGCGAAAGGTGTGAGAAACTCTGTTTCAGAGTACCACACCAATCAATCAATTGGTTTGAAAGGTATTGGCCAAAAAAGATGACCCAAACCTCCTGAAATACACTGTAGGTACTAAAGTCTAGTACCGGATTGGAAGGGTGCATCCACACTGCACTAAATTCTAAAACATAGAATTAGCACGCCCCACCATATCGTACACACGCCACTAACAGGTTAAATACAAGGCATTGGCTTATTGGAAGCACTACTCGTGCTTCATACAATTACCCAGCATTTGCCAAAAGTTAGTGCTCCACTTGTTTTCATGCTTTTTGTGATATATAAATGCGATGGGTTCTCGGCGTGTGTTTATGACAAGTTTTACTCTCCTGTGGACGTACCCTAGTAAGTCGCAGAGCTGAAAGTAGCAAATATGAGAGAGGATCCGTTTCCACATTGTGAATTAAACTCCTTTGGCTGTAAAGGAAGGGGGAATAATAGCGCATTTTTTTCTCTTTGGGCCAGAAATGGAAACATCAAAACAATGCGAGTAAGTATCACTCCTGCATCGAAGACAATACAACCTGCAAGAATAACTATAATTTTAGTTAAATTACTCGAATCTCTCTCTCTCTCTCTCTCTCTCTCTCTCTCTCTCTCTCTCTCTCTCTCTCTCTCTCTCTCTAATTTTCACGGACGTATGAGCTCCTTTTCAGCAGCTGTACGTTTTCCCGGTAGAGCAAATGGAAGAATGGCACTTTCGAAAGAACGGCGCCGAGTGACACATGTCATTTATGAAGAGCGCAAAGCATCATTTTTCAACTAACTTGCAGAGTCAAGGTACACGTGGAGTTTTATTAAAAGAAAGAACGGCGAAAATAGTTGCACGCTGGCAAAGGAGCATCTCTGGGCGTCTTTGTTATATTGAATGATCAAAGAAGAGAACTGTCACAGCATGAGACAGAGAGACATAGCTTTGCGACGAAGAAAGCTTATATTTGGGGAAACGTCACGGTCTTAACAAGCGCATAATAGACAGCTCAGAAACCTATGACTGTTATGGTAGGAGTATTGAAACCGAGAGAAACTTCTCGAGACAAAATATGTGAGAGAGAGAGAGAGGAGAGAGAGAGAGAGAGAGGGAGAACAAAGGTGTTCTACCTGGACAGAAACACATGCAAATGTAGAGACCCAGGGACAAATGGACACAAATTGTGCTTTGAGGGTAAAGTATTTTAAACTGATTCATTTTGCTCGATCACCTACAGCACTTCCTGTGAACTATGCAATGATAACGGTACATTTATTTTGTATAAGAAATAAACGAAAAACGTGAACTCCACGACATTGGAAGAAAGTTTATATTTTGGATGGGTTAGCCTGATCATAATCATCATCTCTGTTTAGAAGTTTGTAGACTTTGTTATTGACAGCGAGTAAATCTTAAGTAATTTTCTATGTATATTATTTAGAATTAAGAAATTAGCAGTTGGTATATTTCTTAGTGAAAGCTCGTTTGAGATCTCGAATAATACGAAAACTCTAGATTTCATTGCTTTTGGAAATTTCAAAATAAAAGATAAAGGAATTTTCACTAGATAGAAATTCAGATTGTATATCTGACTGGATATAAGAAAAATGTGCAATGTCTAGATCTTGAAAACTACGAAATTAGTACGTTTATCGCCAGTGCAAAGAATTTCAGAAATGCCGGTCCTCCATTCCAAATAGATCTAAATGAACATTCCACGTCCCCGCTGTTCGTTGGCCATTTTCAATTGAAAGTAAGAGTGAAATTGTCGCCTACATATTTTGATGAATTAATAGGGTTTTATCCTTGTTCTAGTTAAAATACCACATTTTATATTTTTGTCAACAAAAGCGGCACAAGATTAAGTTCGCCCATGGCCATTATTTCCGAGGCTCGAAAAAAGTAAAACGTTTAGTTTCACAAAATATTGAGCCAGTAATTACTCATTTAAAAACTTACATCTGCAGATTGTTTTGGATTATACCACCTACTCGTGGGAAATTTAGGTATATTTGATATATATCAGCAATGTTGCTATGATTCTATCCATATATATGGCTAAATGCAAAATTTACGTCTTTCTGGCAATTTCAGATCTTTAAATATATACTTAACTTTTGAACTTAATCTTTCTGTGCAGTTCCTTGCTCAGATAATAAGGTTTGTTGTGTAGCCCATAAATGATCTGGGCTGAGAGAACAAAATTCGTCGCTGAAATGGTTTTATCGTGGATTTATCATCTCTTCTAATAAATAAAAGATTTTCACGCCCTGTCTCTATATTTATATAAGAAAAATAACTACACAATTGTTCCAATAACACGAATACAGCTTTTCTAAAAACCACACATAAACAGCCACCGTCACTAGACTCTCAACCGACACCCGCGGAAACTACTCAAGTGTCTCGTTAATGGGCGAGTGTGGCGCTTCAACGATTTCGAAACAACCCAACATTATTCCATAATGATGGGAGATTTTACAAATAACTGAGAAAAACAAGTTAGCTCAGGATGCAGAATGTGTGTCCGAACTCCGAAGGCAAGGAAAAAATGGTCTTATAGCTTCATCTTCCTTAGGCGTATCATCGAAATGCTCATTCCTGGTGTGATCATTGGAGTAAATTTTACTTAAATAGAAGCCCCACTCGCGATAACCTTGTGTTTAGCTCCAATCCGGCCGGAGTGAACGTTGGAATATGAAAAAATGCACTAAAAGGTAAATTAGCAAAGCATTTTTGTATGCTTTCCGCGTTAAACTTATTAAGGAGACTTAAGAATAAATTAAAAAAATACTCAATATCGAGAAATGGAATTGATGATGTCAATACTGACATCATCAATTCCATTTCTGTGTAAATACTGACAAAAATTAACGACCACCTTCCTTTATCAGTAATTTTACTGAATTCAAATTTCTATTTCTATTTCTCATTTCCAGAGTTTAGGGTCAAAATTTTACAGTATATATCTCTTCCAAAACCTACAAAGCTTTTATTTTTGTTTTATTTTGCGCTAACTTTCACGATTTAAACTAAACGAAATTATTTCCTATCTAAATATTATAAGTTGGGGAGGTTTGTGTTACGAGGTATTCAAGAATTAAACGAATCAAACAAATTGTTTGTATAAAGAACAAGCACGGCTTTTCATTTTTTAAGCAAACCCCCTTCATATTAGTATTCAAAGGATTTAGACGTGATCCCCGTAAAAAATAGTTTCAGTAAATGAACGCTCTTATTTTGCAGACTGCTAACAATGAAGTTTCAGCGAACGTTCTTGCTTTTTTTCTACAATAGCCATTCATGCTTTTACAGAAGGAATATTAATTGACAGCTGAAATAAGAAACCTCTCGCTCTCTAACTCTCTCTATATATATATATATATATATATATATATATATATATATATATATATATATATATATATATATATATATATATATATATATATATATATATATATATATATATATATATATATATATATATATATAGTTAGATTTAAATTTTAAAACTTGTTACACAGTCTTGTGGGATAACTTTTACTAGAATGCAGTCCCGTTCTGAATAAAATAAATTTTTATGTATCAAAAAACCTTTCTCTCTCTCTCTCTCTCTCTCTCTCTCTCTCTCTCTCTCTCTCTCTCTCTCTCTCTCTCTCCTATGGCTTCGTGTGGGCTCATATGTTACACATAAAAGTAAAACGAAATACATATTGGCTTTCAGGTGTATGTACCTGGGTAAAGGTGATTAATCCTTGCAGAAATTCTGTTTACCTATGTCTACCTAAATACCAACATTTTGCCATTAGAAATATTAGAATTTCTTGATTTAATCATTACACAAATGGACCAGAATAATAAGCATGAACTATAAGTTGCATCACATCTAGAACATTTGGAAACAAATTATTTATTTCGCGTCTGACTCAGCTTATCTGGCTTTCACCCATCCACACGCACACGCACTCATTAAGCGCTTGCATGGCAGAAATATCTCAAATTAGACAAACCAATATAGCCGGTCTTAATAGTTAAGATTAGTAAGTACTCGTTAACTCATTTAACAAATGTGCGCATGATAGGCCAATAGCCCTTATTATTTCCTCAGTTGATTGTACTGATGAAAAAACGAATTACAAGAAAAATCATGCGAATCAGTGCTCATTTCGCAGATAAACTTATTTGATGGGTAAAGGCTGTCTATAAACGATAGAGAGAGAGAGAGAGAGAGAGAGAGAGAGAGAGATGGGGAGGGGGGTGGTGAAATTATTTGCATTGGTGGATTTTCTTATATGTATATCAAAACGGGATTTTCCATCTAATATCCAGAACTTGCTTTAAAGAATTAACTACCTCCGGCAAGGATGTTAGGTTTTAGGTTTGGTTCCGACATTCATATGTATTCAGCCTTCCTTAACTGCCTTTGGGAGATGTGAAGCGCTCGTTTGGATTCAGTTTTTTTTCTACTTTTACGTTATTTCTCTTAATGACAAAAACATTCTTGAGATCAGGAATTCCGGTTATTCTAGAAAATTCCTTCGGACCATTTATATATTGTACTAACTTATGGATTGCTGTCCCACTGGTGATCCTCATGTATTAAATTGCCTTTACGATTGTAGCTATGCCGACAACACAAAAATGAACTAAAAAAGCAAAAGTAAAAAGCGGAAATGAAGGACAGATAAAATAGCTCATGGTTATGGGAATCAAGTCATTGAATCCCTCCTTCATAATCAGCTCCTCGACAATACATGGCTCGAAATTCTTTCTTTGTTGATCCGACCCGGTATTGCAGATCCGAGCAAATAGCTCGAACTAAACTCAGGACACGGCTCAACTTCAAAAATTTCACTACATTATTTCGGCCAACGATATCTCATGAAATGGCTAGCTGCTTGAGCCAAACTGACAGCCAATGGAGACAATAAGCATCTTTCGCCAGACTTCGTTTTGAAATGAGTAAAATGGCATGTGTATTTTATCTGCTGCAATAGGATTTGTCAACAGATTCTCTTGGGAATTAGAATTTTTACCCAAATATTCACTTTTATGCCATTAGCCTTAGTCTTCTAGGTTAAAAAAAGATAGAATTTGGAATTTCACATTCATAGCCAGTCGGTGTTAGCTGATCTGTTATCGAAATATGGTCTGTAACAAATGTTCCGCCATGGCAACACTGCCTATGATGTCGGCCGCTGATTGGCTTAAGTTTATCTTATTCAAATGTACTCAAATAGGCTTTGAAATCTAACAGAGAACTTACCTATATATAAGACACATGTGTTTTTAAAAATCCAGGTAATAAAATCGCAAGAAAAAAGTCAATGAAAAAAGTCACAGGAAAAAAGTCACAATAATCTTTCCTAGATAGTGACCCCCATGGGTTTTAACCCGGAATGTATCCACCTTTGCGGCGTGTATAGTAGAAGCCCGTTGGGGATTTTCATATAAACATAAACAAAAGACTGTAAATATCATAAAGATAATGACCCACAAGAAATATCGTGAATTTTCCCCTGTGACTGTTAACCGCCACCGTAAATTAATGTGACTTTTTTTCCTAACCAAAATTGTGACTTTTTTTTTCTGTGATTTATTACCGCCCACCGTTTTGAATGAATTCCAACATAACAGTGGTTCCAGCTGATAGCAGCTAAGTATTTTGTGACCTCTAAGACTTGTTGTCAGCCCCTTTGTTTTAGTGTGCCTGTGCATATATATCCAGTATGTGTATGTGTATATATATATATATATATATATATATATATATATATATATATATATATATATATATATATATATATATGTGTGTGTGTGTGTGTGTGTGTGTGTATGTATGTATGTATGCATATCACAGAATGAAACGTTTGTACGTGACCAAAGGGAAAACGAAAAAATCAGTAGAAATAATATTTTAAACAAATGCCCAAAACGGGGATTTTCAACGCTTACTCAAAAGAGGCAGTTAATCCCTATATTGAGATAAAACAGCAGCCACAAATAGCAGCCTGGATATTTCGGTAATAAAAAAAACAAACAATATAAATATCCTGCATAAAAACTCAGGTATCCTTTTCACAGCAGTAATGTACGTTTAATTATAGTAATATTCATTTGTTCTTGGTTTCGAATCATATACCAGTGTAACGAGTTTTATGTAATGTATCCAGTTATACGGTACGCACACACACACACATACATATATATATATATATATATATATATATATATATATATATATATATATATATATATATATATATATATATGTGTGTGTGTGTGTACGTATATGTAGAATATTTCATTATATATCGTTATGACAAAATATGGACGCGAATTAAAAGTTATATCATCAAAGTGATGAAAAGAAATATTCGACAGGCTTGCTACAAATTATTTCTTGAGCCCTAAAAGATTGTACGAGTTACGTGGAAGAAAATCAATTTTAAACTTCCATGAAAGACAAGTAAAAGAAGGGAGTAGGAAATAAAAATAATACTTGCAAATTAGCGATTTCAAGGATATCCATAGATCGCATGTTCCAAGAATCAAGACACTACTAAGACTTTAGAGTCCTTGGCAAATGTCAACATCGTTCGAGTTCTCGGCTCTCGCATTTGAACCTTCGGATCTTCGACTGTAACATCGTTGTGGGCGGTAGTAACAAGTCATCATATTGTTTTCGGGAGTGGTGTATTCAATTTCTCCTTACTTTATCGACGTGTGCTTGTTTCTGTTGCGAAGTTTCTACGTAAGCACTGGTTATCACGCGATTAGGTTAGAGTTGGCGCTTGAGATTTCCATCGATTGTCACGTCGGTCAACTTATAATAAACACCGGGCTGCTTCAGGGTAACACTGGATCTTTATTATTTTGCTGTTAATACTGATATTGTATGTTCTCGGATTTTTAAATCTTGCTGCGTATTTAGTCTCGTACAAATCTTTGGAAGTCTTTATAAATATTCATGTGGGCGTTTACCCATAATCTGACGTTGGTAAACACCTGAAATTTATAAAATTTACAAGATTTCCTTTAGGTTACGCACAGCTCAAGTTTAGTCTTTTCCAGGATGTTTTGGGTACGAGTTTGACTTCCCCGAGTTCCTGTTCTGACGATCTTTAGCAATAGGTATGTAGGAGGTAATTTTTTTTTCTGCTAATTTTAGTTTTAAGTAATTCACTTTTTTTCATAAAATGACTTAGTTTTTTACTTTTGTCAAATTTACATTAATTTTTCTTTAGTTTTAAGTAATTGTCATGATTTTTGTCCTTGTTCTGACGATCTTTAGCAATAGGTATGTAGGAGGTAACTTTTTTTCTGCTAATTTTAGTTTTAAGTAATTGTCACTTTTTTTCATAAAATGACTTTAGTTTTTTACTTTTGTCAAATTTACATTAATTTTTCTTTTTAGTTTTAAGTAATTGTCATGATTTTTGTCCTTGACTTCATGTTTTTACTTTTCTCATAAACTGACTTCAGTTTTTACTTTTTTGTCAATTTTTTACTTTAATTTTTTTTATTAGTTTTAAGTAATTGTCATGTATTTGTCATAAATTGACTTAATTTACTTGTCAAAGTTTTTTGTATAAACTGTTCTTAAGCTAGTTCACGTATCCTCCACCCCTTTAGGGGGGTTGCCCCTGAGGGGTGGAGGAGCCCCCATGTTCTGCATAGTAGGTCGTATGACCTACTATGCAGGTTCTTGGGTGGTTGTGAACTAGCAAACTTTTTTTTCAGGTTTGAAATATGGGCTTTACTTAGATTTTTTTTCAGTTCAGATAGGTATTAGGCATTTTAGTTTGGGCTTTATTGCTTAGTTTTCTTGTCAGTTCAGATAGGTATTAGGCACTTAAGTTTGCATAAGCTCCCTAAGGTTTGAGGAAATTAATGCTTATGCCATCTTCTTCTTCTTTTAACGTGCTTTTATTCCCATTTTTGTGTATGCCATCAAACGGCAATATTCAGCTTTGAAACAGATTTCTTGTCAGTTCAGATAGGTATTAGGCATTTAAGTTTGGGCTTTGCTCAGTTTTCTTGTCAGTTCAGATAGGTATTAGGCATTTAAGTTTGCATAAACTCCCTAAGGTTTGAGGAAATTAATGCTTATGCCATCAAACGGCAATATTCAGCTTTGAAACAAACTAAATTTATGTACCCCATGTCTGGCGTCTAGGGTATGTTTTATTTTAGAATTTTAGCTTCCTGAAAATGGATTTTGTAGTTGGGTTAAGTCAGTTAAGTTTTGGTCATTATTCGTTAAGATCTTGCCGGAGTTTAAATTTTTAAGCGTAAAGTTGGCGTTAGTCTTAACAGATTTTTCAGAGGATTCGGACTTGGTATTTCCTTCTCGCAATTGGAAATTTCTGGGTATAGAGGCGATAGGAAGCTCCCTAAATATACGGTTCATTTACGATAACAGGGCGTGCTTACCCAATAGCCAGTCTCTTGAAAATCATCATAACTCTGCAAAATTTTCCCCAGACAGAGATTGTCCAGAGTAATTTTGATTTCTGCTGTTTGCAGATGGAAGGTTTTATGAAGTTTATCAGTAACTCATAGCTAGGAACTTCCAGCTCCTGTTATCAGTTTTAGGGCAACTAGATACCAGTCTAGGGCAACTAGATACCAGTCTAGGGCAACTAGATACCAGTCTAGGGCAACTAGATACCAGTCTAGGGCAACTAGATACCAGTCTAGGGCAACTAGATACCAGTCTAGGGCAACTAGATACCAGTCTAGGGCAACTAGATACCAGTCTAGAGCAACTAGATACCAGTCTAGGGCAACTAGATACCAGTCTAGGGCAACTAGATACCAGTCTAGGGCAACTAGATACCAGTCTAGGGCAACTAGATACCAGTCTAGGGCAACTAGATACCAGTCTAGGGCAACTAGATACCAGTCTAGGGCAACTAGATACCAGTCTAGGGCAACTAGATACCAGTCTAGGGCAACTAGATACCAGTCTAGGGCAACCGATTTCCAGATACCAGTCTAGGGCAACCGATTTCCGGAAAAACTCATATCGGACAACTGATATATAGGACAACTCATAAGTATATTTAAACTTAAAACGGAGAACTCATATCGGACGACTCGTACCTGGACAACTGATATATAGGACAACTGATATATAGGACAACTGATATATAGGACAACTGATATATAGGACAACTGATATATAGGACAACTGATATATAGGACAACTCATAACAGGTATATTTAAACTTAAAAAAAAAAACCATTTAAAAATAGCGACCCACTTAAAAAATAGCGATTTAAAAATAGCGATAAAGTAAATAGGTAAGTTTTTAATTTTTAGCCTTAACAGTGATCATTAAACTCTAATTATTGACTAGCATCCTTTAAATTTCATAGTTCGTGCTAGTTACTGTTCGTCCAGCAAAACAACTCACAAACGGTCGTCACAGCTTTAAAAAAAAGTTTTTTCTAAATTTTGTACTTTTCAGGTCAGCTGGTTTTGCACTTTTAACTTTTCAAATGTTTTTAAATTTTCTTTAGCCCTCACAATGCCATATTATATAAAATCTCGGCGAATAGCTAATAATCATGTGGATAACTACGTGTATAATTTTCAGAATGCAGATAAATCTAGAGTATGGCTATGTGAAGTAAAGATGTGCAGAGCGCGCTTACAGACGATGGCTGAGGAGGACCCATTAGAAATGATCAACAGGGGAACACTCACAGCGCTGATGAAAATTGTGATTGCAACAGAATGTTCATCTCTAAAAGATGAGGCGTTGGCTGGACTGCCAGCAACATCAAGTTTACCACGAAGTATTCGTCGGTGGCCACAGCAGAATAGTAGTGCTTCCCCTATTCCTTTAAAGATACGGTTTTGATATCGCTATTTGTACTGCAAATTTTGGATTGGTGTTACCATTTTTGCAATATGATAGAGACGTAGCGAGTATCTGGAAATTAATAAATACAATAAAGTTAGAGGCGGTTTTGGCTCCGAAATATAATTTGGGACAGTGTAAATAGCTTCAAAACTGGTTTACAAAGAGTGCAACAAGCGAGTAATAATTTTACTTGTAAAGTATGATCCTTGCTAGAAAATGTCTGTCTTAAAAGCTGTGGCATATCTGCATTCAGTTTCAGGTTTTAGCAAATTCTTCTTATATTGAAAGTCTTTAATGTTTTTAGTTTTCATTGTCCCCCCAAAAAATAAAGTTTTTCTCTAAATAGTTTTATTATTGATTTCTTTCAAAATGAAATTTACTTTATACCTGTTACGAGTAGTCCTATATATCGGTTCTAGGTGTATAGGTATGAGTTTTTGATAAGTTTTCCGGGAATAAGTTCTCCTGGTATAAGTTTCCCTGGCACAGTTAACGGACAGCACGAAAGTATTTCTTTGTTTGGTTGATAGTCTGGAAATTTAATTCACGGATATTCTTTACATAAAGATCCCAATTATTCAGAGTGGGGTGCAGTGGAGTTAAGTTTGTCAGGGATGTTGGCTAGTTTTGATACTATTAAATTAGGTTACTCATAACATACGCAGTGTATTTATGAAGGTATCTACTAACAGTGAGCTTGTTTGTTATTCTATGAACGCGGGCGATGAGTTACGTTACTCTATGAACGCGGGCGATGAGTACGTTACTTTATGAACACAGGCGATGAGTTTTACCCTTGAACGCAATGACGTTTACTCTATGAAAAGTTTCTATGAACACAAGCAATAAGTTTAACTGAGTGTTACTATATGTACTCAAGCAACGAGTCTGTTACTCGTAAACGCAGGGAATAAGTTTGATACTCGTGCAGTAGCAATGAGGTTTGGATGTTACTCTTGAATAGTGGCGACGAGTTTGCAATGTTAGTCAAGAACACTGGCAATAGTTTTGTGGTGTTACCCACGAATACTGGCAATGGTTGTGTGATGCCATCCATGAACGTGGGCAATGAATTTATTTTCCATGAACCCTGTCAAATGCGTGTTAGGCTATCCGTGAACGCAGACAGTGAGTGATTGGTACTATTGGCACGATGATTATGATGCTGTTCATGATCACAAGGCACATTCACACTATCCTTGAACAAGGGCAGCTCTTTGTGGGGCTGTTGATGATAAAAGCGGGAACTGTGATGCTTCCTTGAACAGTGCGTTGTGGCCTGTTCATGAAAACAGGCAGTGAGTTTGGGATGCTATGCATAACAAGGCATTAGTTTCCAATGGTTATGCATCAACACGGCTTGAGCGTGTGAAATACGCATTAACATAATGAGGTTGTAAAGATATATGAGTTGGATGCAATTGTTGGTACTCATTAATTTAGTGAATGCGATGCTGTAATGAACGTCAGTGTTCGCCAAGCTTTCCATGGCAACCTGGTATTTGATCGTATTAATATGTAGCAGCTGTTATTTAAAAGGTATTCGGGCAGTTAATGCATATACCAATATACATTTTTCAAGTCGGTATACTAAGGTAGGAGCTGTTGAGTCTTAATATAATGGTTGGTGGCAAAACTGACCTATGAGGTAATCATTTCTGTGCTCGGTAAACTTTTGCCTCTTTGCGGGCTAAGCCTGTCGTACACATTTATGCTGCTGTCCGAACGACGCTGGTTGGATAGTGAGAGCCCGGCAGTGACTGACACAGGACCGAGTTGTGTATAATATGGATCGTAAGACACGCAAGAAGAAAATCGCGCTGTGCATTGTTGTAGCAATGTGTGCAAAGATAAAAGCGACAAGGCAGAAAAGGACGTGGTGTAAAGAGTGGCTACAAAGAAGAGCAGACATAGGAGGAAGTCATATGACGATATTGCGGGAACTGAGACATGGCTATGAATCAGATTTCATTAACTGTATGAAAATGGACCCTAACAAAGAAAAAATGAAGGAAAAAAACAAAAGTTAGCAGTTATTTACTGATGAACTTATGCATGGTTTTTAGACAATGCAGTTATGAGTACACTTATTACTTATAACAAAAATAGTTTGGAATATGATTGGTAAGTTGTAAAGAACCTTAAGGAATCTTCTAGTCACCTGATTGGTCAAATGTCAGTAAGCTGACTCCATAATTGACTAGACTGACAGATTTCCGTAGCATTACATAAAGAATGTTAATATATTTGGTTTTCAAAGTTCCCATAAGTCATACTTGCCTGACGTATTCATTATGAAGGGTAAAATAACGAGAGACTTGTTTATTTTCCGTAGGTGACGTCTTTATCCGTTTACCAGAAATACTTCAGTCAGTTAACAGCCCTGCTGCTGCAGGCAAAGCCTCGATACTTCGATAAACATTAGGAAAGCCCTATACGAAGCTTTGCCCGCCGTTTCTCCGTTTCTGACGTCACACCGAGCAAAGTTCGCAGAGCAAAGCTCAACCGTGTGGACGGGGCCTAACAAGAGCACACATTACACAACTTCTTTACTTTATTTTGAAGTTTAGCGGTGTCTTCAACTTTTACCTGAATTCTTTGATCATAGTATGTGATGTGGGTTATCTTTTTGATTTTGGCGACTTTCAGAATAATACATTTTCTAAGTATTAATATACAAATTTTGTTTGAGTGATTTTACGTATAGTGAAAAATTTAAACTTTAAATGGCGTCAGAAGCAGAGTAGCATTGTGAAATATAAATGTTTGTTATACAGCCGGAATTATTAAAAATGTACGAGATAATCTTACTCCAGCTGGTTACAAGTTCTCAGTGGGTAATAAGTTTTTTTGGGAATTGATTGGAGAAACGCAACTCGTGGTTTTTATAAGCTAATTATCCCTAAAGTAAAAGATATAGTGCCTATTTCAAGAAATATTAGAGTTAACGTTCTCTTTACGGAGTTGCCGAGTAATTACCATGACTTTTTCTGCTGCCGTTGTTTTGTGCTATGGCCTGTCCACACTAGCAGGCATGGCCGTCGGGCACTTCAGCCGTTTATATTTTCTCTCGCTTCTGAAGCATCGTTACCAGTCAATCGCATCGTTCTGGCTCCACACTCGGTCGGTCAGTATAGTGGAACGGGTTATGGGAACAGTGTTTGCCCGCCGATCAGGCCCGCTCGTCTGGACAGGCCTTTACAGGTCACAACTTGCTGGGGGAACCAGAATTCAAGGAAATGTGCAGACACGGGGCGGATTTGCGAACCCTTCAGTGTCAGGCTGATATTTTTAGGGATCCAAGATGTTGACAAAATAGATGTGGGCTTCTTTTCGCTTAATTTCTAAATTTTCCATGTTGCGCTTTTCATTGAAATCCTGATAGGTTCGTTAGTTAGGTTCCTCGGATATTCTGCATTTGTAAACCTACCTTTTGCCTGTGTATTATATTATGTATATATTTTTTTTATAAATAAATACTGGGTCTTTAGTTTTCAGTTACTGACTACTTCCTCAGTATTTTTATAGGGGAAAACAAAGTATGCGGAATCTAGTTTATCCATATAATTACAGATGTTGAAGGTAAAAACTACTTAATTTAGAAATATCCCAGACTGTTTAACAGTATTCACGTGGGTTTGGGTGTGGTTGTGACGACTCAAATTAGCTTAGCTAATTTGTGGAACAACGAGCTGAAATCTGACTCCATACTAATGAATAAATGTACAGTACTAAGAGCGCCGTAAAACGTACTGGGAGCAGAAAAATTATGTAAATTACGTAATTTTACTATTGTAGAACAATGTGTAATTAAAAGGTAAAGCTAAATATCAAATTGTTTCATGGAGCTAGTACAAAGAAATTATTTCCATTCACTCGTATGAAAATTTGTTAATGTGATGGTCAGCTACACTTCCATAGACAAAGTCTTAAGCTACCTGGCTAAATATAGAATTTAACGCAGGTGAAAAGAATTTTAAGTTATACATAAAGAATTTTTTCGAAATACTGAAGTTAAGGTATCATGGTTAAATATAGGATTGAACGCAGGTGAAAAGAATTTTAAGTTATAGATTATAGAAAAAATCTGAAATACGGAAATTAAATTCTTGTTCAAGTATTGCGCGACGTTTTTAATGGGGTGGGGGCCGGGGGAGGGGAGGTCGTTTGGCAAACAAATCTGGTTGACCACATAAAGCTTTGAGATGCAAAGTTTCTTTTACCAAAAACATTTGGTAATTTGTTTTAACGATTTCCGTTTAATAGGTCACTTCGATTCTGTCAACAGAATCGAAATGACCTGCAGTATTAGGTCCCACCGCCTTGCTTTTTTGCCTAAATTTCATATTCCATTCAATTTACTACTGTACGTCACTAGTATAGGGTAATGACCATTTATTTTCACAAGTATCCATGAAACCCCCGTAGGGTGGTAGTGCCGTCAGTGCACCTCATGCAGTGCACTGTAGGCATTGCTCGAGGCTCTTTGCAGCGTCCCTTCGGCCCCTAGCTGCAACCTCCCTCTTTCTTTTACTGTACCTCTGCTCACATTCAATTTGACTTTCCACCCTCTCCAAAAATTGTTTCCTTGTGCAACTGCGAGGTTTTCCTCCTGTTACACTTTTCAAACCTTACTATCAATTTCTTTTTCAGCGTTGTATGACCTCATAGGTCCCAGGGCTTGGCCTTTGGCCTAAATTCTATAATTTTATCTGTGGCGTTTAAGCATTATTTAATGCCTTTATCCACACGATCGGTTATCGCCCGGCTGCGTTGGTCCTTCAACCTTGGCATAATTGTTATGTCCACACTTGCTTGTAAGTGAATTGAACTGTTGTCTCGTTGGGCAGTAGCAAATGAGTGGTAGCCAGGCCCATGCACCACGATATATATATATATATATATATATATATATATATATATATATATATATATATATATATATATATATATATATATATATGTAAACAGCGGCGTGCATGGTATTAATATAACACACCTAATTATAAAATGGCTAAGTTTTTAGTACCTTTACTTTCTCCCCTGACATCAAACGAATATAGCTTAAGTAACTGTGTTTTTAAAGATAATATCATTTACTAAGATTCCGACCTACTTATGGTCAATTTTGATATCGAGTCCCTTTTTTACTAACGTGCCTGTGGAGGGAACTATGGATGTAATCACTATGGAGATTATTTTAGATAAGTTAATACCTCTTCCTAACTGTTTTTGGTGGTTTTAATAAGGGTGATTTTAAAAAGTTTTTAAAGTTGTCAGTGCAAGACACTGCCTTCATTTTTAATGACTCGTCCTACGTACAAATCGATGGTATAGCCATGGGTTCCCCATTAGGACCCATGTTCGCAGATATTTTCACGTGTTCCTTGGAGGAGCGCTTGTTGGAGACCTGTCCTCTAAGTTACCGTACTTTATTTTTACAGAAGGTACGTTGATAATACCTAAGCCCTTTTTAAAACAAAATTTGATGCTGAAAGGTTTTTGCACTTTATCAATCAGGCTCACCCAAATATTAAATTCACTACAGAATACGAGGATGATAACCAATTAGCCTTTCTAGATATTTTAATTTCTCGACAACAGCTTGGTTTTATCATATCCATTTTCAGAAAAAAGCCCTTTACAGATTTTGGTACTAATTTCCACAGTCATTGTTTTTTAACTTTAAATTAAATTCAGTTTCTAATCTTTTGCATCTAATATTTTCAATAACTTCCTGTTGGAACTCGTTTCACCTCGAAATAGAACTTTTATATAAGTATTTTAGTAATAATTGCTTTCCTGTCTGTTTGCTTCACAGGCATGTTTTTCATTTTCTTAAAAAAATTGTTATTCCTAAGATTAGTATACCTACAATACTTAACCTGCCCTTCCATGCTAGCCTTCCTTTGATTCATGATGAGTACTATTACAAAAAATTACTAGGTCTCATTTCTTATTAAGCCCCCGCCATTAAACTGAATATCATTCCCATTAATCCAGTTATAATCAGAAGTTTTTCAAATTTAAAAACAGCGTAAGTCCTTTGATGTAGTCTGCGAACTCAGGTGGGATCGACACTGAGGATGTTAAAGGTGCGAGTCGATTGTCATAGGGGCGTCAGTTATCGAACTGGTGTCCAGTTAAATAAGCCTGAGTTCTCTAACATCCGAGACCATGCAAAAAAAAAAAAAAAAAATGCAAACACAATATCCAGTACAAAGATTTCAAAATTCTGGGCGGGGCGCCGAACCACAAATGTTGACAATTTTAGAGTCATTATTTATAAAACGGGCAGTTCCCCACTTAAATGCCCAGTCTTTTTCGGCACCTTCGTATTTCGTGAGTTCTGCTGGTCTGGTTGTGCTCCCATATAGTCATTCTGTTCCCTTCTCCCTTTCTGATGGTTTTGTTTCCTTTCTTTTAACCTAATATAGGTTTTTGTACTACATCTTAAAGACTCCTGGAATGTGTCTTCTCCCAGTTTATATATATATATATATATATATATATATATATATATATATATATATATATATATATATATATATATATATATATTGTATATATTAAATATATATATATATATATATATTGTATATATTAAATTATATATATATATATATATATATATATATATATATATATATATATATATATATATTCACAAGGCATCCAAATACTTATTTTATGCAACATTGTTTACATAGTGTAAAATTTTATGCGCTCTGTTTTGATGTTTTACACATCAACGATTAAGCTAAAATAGGTTTGAAAGTTGTACCCTGTTTATGTATTTTCGGAAGACCATACATTATGCCATATAAAGAGCCCGTACTCTATAGTGATTGCTGGACTTCAGAGTTAATAATAATATTGTCATTAAAGTATTTTAAGAACCTGTTAACTTTATCTTTATTTTAAAAAATAAAGTGGAATCAGGTTTACCTATCTTCCTGAACTTCATAGTATCATTTAATATGCTTTCAACCTTATTATGAAAATCAGTTTTATTTAAAAATGACAACTTTACCCTTGTCTGGTCGAGTAGTGACCAGAGTATTAATTTTGGCTAGCGTTTTTAGAATGTTGAGGTCTTTTCTGGTGAAAAATGGAGTCCAGTGTGAAAATAGTTTGTTAAAAGTGTTTTGTGCCAGTACCTGTATCCTAGAACTTAACGGATATGGATTAGGGCTATAGGGCTTGCTCACTTCATTACATGTAATAATATTAGATCATGTAAACCATATCTAAGATTGTGGTTTCGGTACCTTAATTACAAAGAAATTGCTGATCTTACTTTCGAACAACATTTCCTACGTCAAACGGAATAATGTAGACCCGATGAAGTTGTCCATTAATCACTATTTTAAGGGGATGAAGACCGTCTCCTCTACCGTTTTTACTTTCCATATCGATTAACTTATGTTCAGTGTGACTCAAAGGTATAGAGCTATATTTTGTTTCCTCCATTCATATGTGCCTCTGAAGGCATACTTTCACCCCCCCAAGAGATGTGCTCACTCTTGCGTGTGTGTGTGTGAGCTATTGAGATAATGACAGATTTTGAGCTTTTATAGTAATTTTCAAATGATTCGAGCCAATTTTATTGTTTTTCTTGGATTAATCTACAGGTTCGTGATATATACAAAATCTAATGTGAAAATAGAATGTACTCACAAGATTCTTGGGTAAATATTTATAGTTTTGCTGATAATTTAAATAGAAATACTTTAAAACTTGAGCATTGTTTAATAAAAAAAAACAGAAATACTTTACAACTTCAGCATTGTTTAATAAAACAAAAAGAAATACTGTAACGGTAATCCAGTTGTCCCACTAAGGGATCCCTTGCATACGTTAACCATTTTTGTGAAAGAGTAGGCTACATTATAAACAACTTGCAGTTGTTTGAATTTTGTTTACTTGTAATTCAGAGGATAAAAAATCCGTATAAAAATAATAGATTTTCCGTAAGACACCGTGAAACACCTGTCTGTACGATTCAGTCAACAATGACATTTTTCAAGTGCTAAATTTACTTGGATCTCTCTGGTCGCCGAGTACGTAATACTGTGCCAAAAGTGTTTTAAACATAATAAACTTAATTGAATTACACATTAGTCATCTGCTTCCTATTAGATGTCATCTTAGACAAAAAAAACTTAAAAAGAAAAAACCCTTCATTTATATGATAAAGATGAGGAAACTTCAACTGATAGCGCAGACCATGCATCCATAAAGGATATCGTTAACCATCTATTTTCGTTTTCTTTAGTTCGCAAAGAATTTACCTATGACCATTGTAATGCCTAACTATTATAAAATGTTTCTTGTCCAAGGGGGAAAAATTGCCTGGTATAAACTGAATCGAAAACAACTCTAAAGTTGAATAAAACATTTTACCTAATATTAAGCTGTCATACTTCAAAAATTTATATATTTCTTTGTCTGTCGAATGAAAAGTCTATTAACATTAAAATAACATAAATTTTAATGCCATATATGAATATTTACTTACCGACTGAGTTTAGCTTTTCGTTCAACTTCGTGAGTTTAAGCAGTTAAGAAAAAAAATCATGTCTTTCGAACTCGGAAATGGAAGCTAGCCAAGTCAGTCTACCTGTTATTATGCAATGATAGTCTCTATGAATAATTATAATAAATGATGATAGTGTTATGTAAGTTGATTGCGAGAGCAGCAACGTGTAACAATAACCCGATAGCAGCACTACAACTTGTCATAGCAATAAGAACATTAGAATGTAGTGGTGTTAAAAGTCACTGTAAACAATAAAACGATCACAATATTGTTGTAAAAAGCCCGTGCTGTCAGGGATTTTATCTGATACATATTTTTTTTTTTTTATATCAGACTCCAAATGAAGTCATTGTCATATATAGGATCACTAAAATACAGCTCTAAGGAAAACTCGATATATTCTTGTTCACCATAAGATATTTTACAACGCATATATCTTTCAAAAGTCTTTATTAGCAGTTTCAGTCTTAGATAGTTACAGTTTTCATTAACAAGCAATAGGGCTATAGCTATTATGATTCACTAGGTAAGCTCAAGAAAAATAGCATCATTATTGTTCATTTTTGTTGAATGCTAATTAAAGTAAGATGGTTGAAGCTGTTGAGGATTGTTTGAGTAGTATATGCAGATGAGTAGATAGGTACGTAGAAACGGTAAAATAGTTAGCTTAAGTGAAAGAATGGAGCAATGTTTTTGACGTGCTTGTATGAGAAAAAAAACAATAAAGTAAGAAAGATACGTACCTGTGAAAAGTGTATAATTCGAAAGTGTTAGTAGGAAGGAAAAGCGGATAACCTAGAAAATCGGACAGATGTCGTGAAAAAGACATTTTGAAGAAGGCCCGTTGTGTTTATCAGTGAATTGGACGCCTGATATGTAGACGCTTTTGGTGATTGCTAGTAGTCTTACCACAAGGGGTAGGGGTTAGCAACATCTAAAGAGAGTTCATGAAAATATGCAGTGAGAAGTCATAGAATTGACTCTTTGACAGACTGACAGGGGGATGGACACTTTTCATTAGGATTAATTATTAATATTTTCACCATGTTAAAAGATTAGACACCAACTAGCAAGATAACTGTTGTAGTCGCTGACGGGGGCTGCAAAGTGCATGTGATTAACAACCTTCTTACAAAAGACATTCTGAGAAGTGACAGGCTAACGCCTTCTTTCTTTCTTGTTTTTCTTTCTTCCTTTAAATCATCAGGTGAAAACTCAGATGGACGGAGTCTACCCAAGAGGGCCCCAACAAGTTATAAGAAAAGGCGATAAATAAATAAAAATGAGGAAGCAGAAAATAAAACCAATTCACCTTCTATTCCTAACTCCTCCTGGAGGAATATATGCTTGATGAAATCTCTCTCTCTCTCTCTTTCTACACACACACACACACACACACACACACACACACACACACACACACACACACACACACACACACACACATATATATATATATACACACACACACACACACATATATATATATATATATATATATATATATATATATATATATATATATATATATATATATATATATATATATATATATATATATATATATATATATATATATATATATATATATATATTGTGTGTTAGAAATAATCAACACAATCACGTGTGGAACAGAAATAAATTTTCTGACTCACAACAGGATCGAACCCAGGACTTTCAATTATATGTGTGTGTGTGTGTGTGTGTGTGTGTGTAGTTTTCTTTTACTACAGAAAAATAACCAATGAAAAATAATTATTAGGCATCAAGATAGGCAGACCTTTTTTTTTCATTTTGAGTTGAAATTCAGGGAACTCTTTGTTTTCCATAAAACGTATCATTGGAATATCAATTCAGTATTGGTAAGAAGGCAGTCATTCTGCTTAATAAAAGCCTTTTGAATTCAGGAGTCTGTTTCCCTGGGTGATCTTCCCTTGGGAAATTCAGGCACTAACAGCCATCTGGAAGAACCCTTCTTAAGTAAGCCTTCCTTTTGGAAAAAAGGGACCTGTGCTGACCAGGCAATCATTATGCCTACCTGTCTGAGGTAAGCCCTGGGACCACATCCGGATGCAAGGCCTTCTCGTAGGGCTGAATTCACGTGCGTTGCTCAAGGGACCCCAGCTGGCTGAGAGACCCAAGGTCTCCTCTGAGTGGGATTGCCAGCTCTCCAAGTATGACAGTTCCAATGGAGGTCCTTGCATGGCAAGAGCCACATGGTTCACAGGGCTCAAACAGTAAAGCAACCTTTGGAGATGGCTTCCTAACTTCTCTAGGGAAGGGTAGCCAAGACATAAGTCCTCCTAGCTGAGCTGGGTACCCAGCCTTCCAAGGAAGGACAGCTCTAGGACAGGTCTGCCCAGCATGGTATGACCCCACAGTCTTTTTTGAGCAGGCAGTCCTAATATAGCCCTCCCTACCAGTTGGTGCTATAAACTCACCCAGTGGAAGGCAGTACTTGAGTGAGAAGCTCAGCTGGGCTGGAGACCCGGATTTCTCTCTGCAAGGCAGCGCCAGAGCTGAGTGTCCTGACCTGACAGGGTTCCCCATGTTCCCTTGGGGTAAACAGCCTAGGAGGAACGTTCCCGAGCAAAGTAACCCTTGGGGAGGGTTTCCCACTGGTCATTATCCCCTGGCTCACCTTTGGAAGAGAGCTCAGGTGAGAGTGCCCTAGCCAGCCTCTCCTGATGTGGTTATATAGCTAAATTATTTTCTTGTTATAGTACACAGAGAATACAGCAATAATATTCTGGATGGCTGCAGGCTTCGCAACATGCTTGCACTATGAGGATTGGATTCCTTCGTTCTGACGGAAAATTCGGAGACCCAGATCCTTGGCTCGGGTACAAATGAGATTTCATGCTTAACTGGAAATATCTTATAAAAATGTGAAAAATTTTTGGAAGAATGGATTCATATGAGGCTTTCGCAATCGTTATTTTGAGAGAGAGAGAGAGAGAGAGAGAGAGAGAGAGAGAGAGAGAGAGAGAGAGAGAGAGAGAGAGAGAGAGAGAGAGAGAGAGAGATTTACCCCTGGATTTTCCTGTAGACAGGTCTTCCACGACAGAAGCGTGGGGATTATCCGTCAAGGTTCTTCCCTGCTTGGATTCTTATAGTATTTATAGCATTATAACAGAGAGAGAGAGATTAGAGAGAGAGAGAGAGAGAGAGAGAGAGAGAGAGAGAGAGAGAGAGAGAGAGATGATTACTTATACAGTAGATTTACTTGCAGTTAATGGAGGTATTGATGTTAAATCTAACTTCGGCTTTGGTTACTGGATGCCACATTGAGTTAGAATTGCGCTCTCTGCTCAGGTTGCTGAAATGACCAGTGGCATAACATCCTACCTCATCCGATAGGATATTCAGTAATTTGTCTAGTTCATATTTAAATGTATGAACTGGTTAAGATGAAGCGAGTGAAACAGTTCCTCTAACTAGAGGCAGTGAGAGCAAATGGTAATACTTAACCAATTTCGACCTGGTAATGAAACGGAATGGAATATAGAATTTTGACCCAAGGCCAAGCACTGGGACATATGAGGTGATTCAGCACTGAAAGGAAAACTGATAGACGAAAAGTTTTACAGGTGTAACAGGAGGAGAACCTCATAGTTGCACCATGAAACAATCTTTAGGAGAGGATGGAAAGTAAGGTTTAAGAAAGAGAATATGACCAGAGGTACAGTAAAAGGAATGAAAGCGGTTGCAGCTAGGGATCGAAGGGACGCTGCAAAGAGCCTTAAATAATGCCTACAGTGCACCGCATGAGGTGCACTGACGGCACTAGCTCCTTACGGGGATTAATGAAACAGAAATAGGTGAGACAAAGACAAATTTCACTCCAGTCCTGGGGACTGGGTGGAATTAAAGGGCAGATTTTTGGATTTAATATGCGTTTTGTTAAATCACCAGTAAGGAAAATATGTTATCATATGAAAAAAAGTGGAGATTCCATGCTGTATTAACTAACCGAGAAATTCAAAGTAAAAAGTATCTATCTTAGGAATAGGGATCGATGGAGGAAAAGGAAATTTTTTTTTGGAGAGCAAGCGTTTTCAGTTTTCTGTAAAAGAAAAGTATAGTGCCAGCTTTGTCTGTCCGTCCACACTTTATTCTGTTAGTAATTTTTTCTGTCCGCACTTTTTCTGTCCGTCCTCAGATCTTAAAAACTACTGAGGCTAAAGGCCTGCAAATTGGTATGTTGATCATCCATCCTCCAGTCATCAAACATACTAACTTGCAGCCCTCTACCCTTAGTAGTTTTTATCTTATTTAAGGTTAAAGTTATCCATAATCGTGCTTCTGGCAACGATATAGGATACGCCACCACCGGGCCGTGGTTAAAGTTTCATGAGCCGCGGCTCATACAGCATTATACGGAGACCACTGAAAGATAGATCTATTTTAGGCGGCATTGATCATACTCTGTAGCGGCTGTACAGAAAACTCGATTGTACTGAAGAAACTTCGGTGCGTTATTTGTTTTTTTGCCTTGGGTGAAGGGGGGGACGTGTGGTTGTTTGTCTATCGACGAAAACTGTGCTGTCAGAGTATTTACTGCCACTTGCCTGTTATTGCCCAGCAAAGGAGGGCTGTAGAAGCTAGATGCATAATTTTGTTTTTATCCCACTTCAATCTAGATAAATAAAAATGGATTATGTATGTATGTGTGTGTGTTCTAAATACACTCTGAAATGCATTGAGAAATTTCAACCCAACTTGGTGTACATATGACTTACCATCTGGGAAAGAACACTGTGGGCACCAAAGGGGGGTGTGGGAAGGAGGTGAAATGTAAAAATTACAGAAGACGACAGATATTAGTGTCTAGTCCATAGTTTTCGAGGTGGCTGTGATGATTAGAGACACTCCCGCTGCCCTTCAAGTCCAAGTTCAGCCCTGATAGGAAGGGGGTTGAGAAGTGACTGGGAGGGTGGTGAAATGTAAAAATAACCGAAACGACAGATATGAGGGTCTAATCCATAGTTTTCAAGGTCGCTGAGATGAACAGAGACACTCCTGATGCCCTTCAAGTCCAAGTTCAGCCCTGATAGGAAGGGGTTGAGAAGGGAGTGGGAAGGTGGTGACATGTAAAAATAACCGAAACAACAAATATTAGTATCTAATCCATAGTTTTCAAGGTCCCTGAGAAGAATAGTGACACTACCCGATGCCTTCAAGTCCAAGTTCAGCCCTGATAGGAAGGGGGTGAGAAGGGAGTGGGAAGGTGGTGACATGTAAAAATAACCGAAACAACAGATATTAGTATCTAATCCACAGTTTTTAAGGTCCCTGAGAATAATAATGACACTCCCGATGCCCTTTAAGTCCAAGTTCAGCCCCAACAGGGAGGGGAGGTGAGAAACGGTGGGAAGAGGGTGACATGTAAAAATAATCTAAAACAACGGATATTAGTGTATAATCCATAGTTTTCGAGGTTACTGGGATGAATAATGACAATCCCGATGCCCTTCAAGTCCAAGTTCAGCCCTGATAGGAAGGGGGTGAGGGGGTGATGTAAAAATAACCGAAAACGTCAGATATTAGTGTCTAATCCATAGTTTTCGAGATTGCTGAGAAGAACAGAAGTTCAGTCCCGACAGGAAGTGGGGTGGGAAGGGGTGGGAAGGTGGTGACATGTTAAAATAACTGAAAACGAAAGATATTAGTGTCTAATCCAAAATTTTTGAGGTCACTGAGATGAATAAGGAAACTCCCGATGCCCTTTATGTCCAAGTTCAGCCCTGATAGGAAGGAGGGTTGAGAAGGGGTGAAAAATAAAATGTCAAAAATGACGTATATTAGTGTCTAATCCATAATTTTCGAGGTCGCTGAGATGAATAGAGACACTCCCGATACCCTTGAAGTCCAAATTCAGCCCTAATAGGAATAGGGGTTGAGAAGTGGTGAAATATAAAATGTCAAAAATGCTGAAGCAACTATCTTAACAGGAATGAGAGAGAGAGAGAGAGAGAGAGAGAGAGAGAGAGAGAGAGAGAGAGAGAGAGAGAGAGAGAGAGTTTATCGGTTATCATTCAGAGATTTCCCGGGCAGCACTGGGTTGGTCAGCTAGCATAGTAATAAAAGGAAAACGATAAGAACTAAAGTGGAAGATAGAGCGACAGTTGAAAGCTTCGGTCATTAGACGTTAGGCAGCTGAACTGGGAAAGGGTACGCATTACTGTAGAAGAAGAAATATGGTAACTGGCTTCCATGAACTCTCACGAAACAGCCGAGTTCACTTCGAGACATTACAGTCTTTCTTCGTCTCTGGTCCAGAGGTAGAGGAGGAGGCTGGAATGTAGGACTGTGACAACGACTGTCGCAGGATGATTTTGAGGTCCCAGCTGAGGGAGTTGGGTTGAGGGGGAGGTGTGGACGCTGGCCATGGGGCAAGTCTCTTTCTCTCAACACGAAATTGGTGCTGCTTCCACTGGTTGTTTGGGGCCATCTTTATGGTTGGTATGTCGGTTGCAGAGGTACCGGTAAAGGTGTAGGTCTTCATGGGTTTACCCTTGATTTTAACTATGCAGCGCTCGTCCATCTTGCCTTGCAACGTTTGAACTAAGCATGGTGTGGTTCAGAACAGGTGGGGCACTTAGGTTCCCCTTTCTTGAATTTTTCTAGGCATTCCTTGGTCATGTGTGTGTTTTTTTTTACTGTAGGTTGCTCAAATTATAGGTCCTCTGCACCGTTGTAACCGGGTTCAAATGTCTCCCCGTTTCAGAAGACTCCCCCAGTCAACTCAAACTAGGTTCAGTCTACTCCCCGTCATTTGAAACTAGTTTCAAACGACTCCCCGCTAGTTTGAAATGACTCCTCAGTAGTTTTAAATTACTCTGCCGTCGAATGAACCTCTGCACCTTGGAAAAGTGAATATTCACGGCAAATTGGATCGCAAAATTATAACCTGCAACACTTCGCAAAACATTGCATTGCGTAGTTAAATAAACCATGGCAACATACGTACACACATGTTATAACCTAAGCTATGGCGTATCTAACCATATGAGACCATACACAGAGAGAGAGAGAGAGAGAGAGAGAGAGAGAGAGAGAGAGAGAGAGAGAGAATGTGGTAAATGAAACGATAATGGAATAATAATGTAACAGTATCATTGATAATACAGGGTGTAACACGAGTTTATGCAAATATTTTGGGAAATGGGGAAAAAAAGTCATTCAGAGCAAAGAACAACAAGCAGATTTTGCGAAGAGGCGATACAAACAGAAAAATGTTTTCCTTGGCGAAAAGGTGCTGCGTTACAACCTTCGCAGAGCTGACAGAAAAGGAGGTAAGCAGACTGATCCGTGGGATGGCCCCTACGAGGTTGTTCAAGTTTGCGAAAAGGGACTATACTCTCATATTAATGCAAGTACGAAAACTGCCCTCTAAAAGAAGGTGAACGGATGCAACCTGAAGCCCTTCTTCGAACGCGCTGCTTCAAAAGTCTCCTCACCACCGTTATCTCCGCCATCTCCAAGTTCCAGATCGTCGGGGATGAGCAACAGGAGATTGATTACAAGTTCTGTCCTTTGACGGTCGCAAAGCAGCGAGACATCTGCAACAACTCTGGACGCCTGAAATTTAGAAAGAAGTCAGATCCATCCGGGAAAATAAATAAAATTTTCAAGAACACCAGCGAACCGCTTCTAGTTAACGACATTGAAGGAGACGGAAACTGTCTCTTCCGCTCATTGTCATATGCCATCACCGGAGAAGAGGACCAACACGCCGTCATCAGGAGTTTAATCACCGAAAAGACCAGAGATGATTTCAGTACGTCAGGATAAAGTCCGTGGAACTACAACGGAGATATTAGCGGCAGCCAACCTGTTCAATGTGAACGTGTTTGTGTGGGCCAAGTTCGGTCCAACTCACACATGGCATATACATAAACCAAAAGACAGTGTAGTTAACGAGGCAGTGTATCTTGAGAACAAGTCAGGGTTTCATTTCAATGTCGTTGTTCGCATATAGCTGGAATTTTGTAATAAAAATGTAATCATTCGTGTATTGTTTCTGTTTTGAGCGTTCAAAAATGGGAGTCATTTCAACCTGATGGGGAGTGCTGTCAAACTAGTTTCAAATGACTGGGGGATTGCTGTCAAACTAGTTTCAATTGACTTGGGAGTCCTGTCAAACTAGTTTCAAGTGACTCCGGGAGTCACATTCAGGGGGAGCCGGTCTTGGTGGTGGCCATAACGCTGGCAATGGAGGTGCCTGAGAGACTCGGGTATATGCTCCTTTGTAGGAAAGTATCCCCATTTTCCAAGTCATTCTTGTTTTGGAACTGGTCTTCTGAGAATGCCTCGGACTTTTTTTGACGCTGTTTTGTGTTTTTTACACATCTCTGTGATTCGACATTATAATGAACGTTTTGTAGAGGTTCCAGAAGGAGCTCGACTGGGTACAAGCAAACGCTGGCGTCGTTTAACTTTCTACTGGAGTTTATGAGTTTATAATTAATGTTGACCTTTAGGATGTCGGCTGTGGCTCTCTCCTTCGGTGTCATGGTGAACTCCCTTCGGTGATTTATCGGGCTGCAATATCCATACCGGGATTGCTCCTGCCAAGGGCAACAATTGTATCGGTATGGTGTCCGTCCTTCGGCAGGTAGCTCTCTAAATTTCGACAATGGTAGGTATTTACTCGCTTGCAAGATTGGAGGAGGAAGGTATGGACACTGAAGATTGAGGAGGCGGGCGGGTAAGTAGAAGGGACAGAGACGTCAAGGGATGAGAAAGGGAGGGTTGTGGGGAGGTGGTTGAGGAATGGGAGGCTGGATGACAAGATTCTGCAGGTGTTGCCTCGTTACTTCCGGTGCTCCTTTTTGTTGATGGAGGACGAGCTTAAGTATTCAACACTTTCAACCGTTGAAGAATATACAAGTAAACAGCAATAATGATAAAGCAGCGAAACTGCCAAAACAGTGTATGGCATAACCACTGACTAGTGGGCGGGATTCTAGTGAGTCCGTAATTTTTCTTACTATATGTGCTATTTCTAGTAAAAACTCTGCTGCACGAGTCCTGGGGGCGTACCCCGGTTTGCCAGTTCACCTAATTTGCTCTTCA
This sequence comes from Macrobrachium rosenbergii, assembly GCF_040412425.1. NCBI lineage: Eukaryota > Metazoa > Arthropoda > Malacostraca > Decapoda > Palaemonidae > Macrobrachium > Macrobrachium rosenbergii. The sequence continues at coordinate 59,811,871 of NC_089791.1, forward strand.
GAGTTTGTGGTATCAGGCCTAATGCTCTGATGAATATGGGTTCTACCTCCACTTGCATATCCCATATCCTTTTCAATTCAATGTGCAGGTACTTCTATATTTTTTCTTTCTCTTTCTCCTCCACTCTTTGACTGATACTTTGTTATTCGTTTTGTCCTCAGTCAGGTTGCTCGATGGGCCTGTAACTTCCTGTTTGTCCCGATACTGTACTCCCAGAGTAATTATACCTACCTGTTTGCAACCACTCCTTCAGGTTGGTGTTCATACCACTTGCAGCAGCTTGCTGTATGATGTTTACTTCAACGACTCCAGTTGAGGGCTTTCGTCAACATGTCTCTTATATTGGTATTGCGCTAGTGCTGCACATTTGCTTACAATGTAATTTACGGTCTTTTTCTCGGTTTTTCATTGCATTCCCTACACTTGGACGATATACTGTTTCAGTGATTGCTTGCTGGATGCACCTTGTTCTTGGGGCTGATCCTGTGCTGCTATTATTTTTCCGTCTGTTTCTTTCTTGAGTTCCACTCCCCTCGTAGCTTATGCCATGTTTCATTGCTAGTCAGGTCCTCTTCCCATACACTTCTTAGCCGTTCATCTTTACTAGTCTTTAGTTTTGTCCTAGAGCTCTTTTCATTATTATTATTATTATTATTATTATTATTATTATTATTATTATTATTATTATTTATTATTATTATTATTATTATTATTACAAGCTATGCTGTAACCCTACATAGTTGGAACGCTATAAGGCCACGGTCTCCAATATGGGAAGCAGCCTTTTACAGAAAAGGAAATTAACAAGTAAAGAATAATCAATGAAATGGAAATAACAAAGGCCAGCAGATTAGATCAATAAAAACCAAAAGAAACAATACATTAAAATATTTAAGACAAATAACAATTAAACCATGAAGCGAAACCCTTGCCAGCTCATTAAGAAACATTTGCATCGAGTCTGAACTTTTGAAGTTTTGAACTTTTGAAAGATTTGGGAGATCGTTCCGCTATTTAGTCTCAACAGTAATAAAACATAAGGCATGGCAAGACTATCAAAATCAACTGCACATTTAGTAGTAGATGGTCTAGTCCTGGGAGATCTAAAGGCAGCGTATGGACAGAATTATGAAATATATAGCATATACAATGAGCTAAATGAACGATGATGCCAGAGATTAATATTAAGATCAGAAATAAGAAATTAAATGTAACTCAAATATTTATCCAATAATTTAACGCGCAAGTCAGCTGCTGTACACCAAATCACGGAAAATATTGGAGGCAAAGAAGAGTAAAAAAAATTAAAACATTTCCCCGGGATTGAGAGGTCTCCAGAAATCTTGAAAGACTTTGTAGGTATACCGAATTTTTTGTTCAAATAATGAAGGAATAAACAGTCTAAGATTTTCAAAGATGAATTCGCAATATTCAATAAATTGTCTAATCAATGGCACCCTATCATTTTCAAAATATCAAAATTAATTTACTGCGTACGACAATTCGCTATGATTTGTCATTATGAATAGACCATGTTAGGTCGTGAGAGATGTTTACTTCCAGTTATAAAAATTTATATCTTATCGTAATGGCATTTCTACCCATATCAAGACTTTTTTTTTTTTTACCCGAAGGCAGAGTACATTACTTAGTTTATTTTAAAACAATTCAGTTTCGAGAGAGAGAGAGAGAGAGAGAGAGAGAGAGAGAGAGAGAGAGAGAGAGAGAGAGAGAGAGAGAGAGAGAGAGTGTTTTGTGTATTTGCACGGGAAATACTGTAGATGCTTGAATCCTGCTGCCAACAAAAATTAATCTCGTTATTGAGTACACACCACTGTTTCCGAAATGCTTTGTATTACATTAAAATAGCCATAAGTTTTGTGTTGAAATGTAAAACGCCATTTCACTGGGAGAATTAATCTTATGATGGAAGAAAAGGGCAGGGGCGTCATTTAGGGGCTGGGGGAGGAACTGCACCCCCAAGACTCAAGTTGCCCCCAAGCCTCAACTTGCCCCCCCCCAGCCTCAACTTGCCCCCCAAAGCCTCAACTTAACCCCCCAAGCCTCAAATTACCCCCCCCAAGCCTCAAATTGCCCCCTCACCCCACCAAGCCCCAGAAGTAACAGCAGCTGGTTTTCCATTATTCCTACCGAAATTCAAATGTGTCATTACATTAAGTTATATCTGTCTATCTATCTATTATTTTATGGGCTTCAAAAAGCACATAAAATAGCTCTAAATAAAAAAAAACAGGTGATTAGGCTCGCTTTGCTCGCCAAACCGCCTCCCCCACCACCCCCCATAAAAAATCTGAAATGACGCCCCTGGAAAAGGGACCTCCACTTAGGAAAGGTCCTAAAGAAGAATAACTTGGACTCCCATAAACTATCGTTTTCTAAAATAGAATTGCTAACCAAAGAAAATTTTTAAGGATAACTAGTATAAAGTGGATATTGAGATCAGGTGAACGCCGAATTGATGTAACTTTGATATCGCCAGTCTGTTTGGGATTTATTATCTATAAATAATAGCCATATATAACTTTGAGGCATGCCTATCACAATCAAAATATAAAAACTCGCTACCATTCAATTCTCTGCTTAATTTTTCGCTATTATGATAATAAAAAATGCGTTTATGTTTATGATTTGCAAGTTTCTACCCTCTTCCAAATAACAGCTAGCTTCTTTAATACAGGTAGTATGTCATATCTGTAATAATTCATTATATTTGTGGGTAAATTTTTAATTTTAGTGAATTTATCTCAAAGGTAACGAGGATTTTCTTAGCTATACCAAGTTATTTTCTGACATATCCAACAACCGGTTTTGGAGGTTGTATGCATACTTTGGGCAAATACATTTGACAACAATGGTATTATTTATTCTTGGGATTTCTTTTGCTTTTTTGGTGAGCTTTTCTCATGAACATTTTCATTTCCAACTGAAATTTTTCGTGATCTAGAATTGTCGTGTTTAGTCATACTGTTCATTGCAGGTTGTGAACCTTATGGATATATTTGATTTAATGAAAAAAAAAGCATTGCATTCTGCATCATTGCTTAACCTTTTATCTCTGTGGTAAGAGAGAGAGAGAGAGAGAGAGAGAGAGAGAGAGAGAGAGAGAGAGAGAGAGAGAGAGAGAGAGAGAGAGAGAGAGAAATAAGTAACAAAAGGAAATGTACAATATCATGATGAAATGGAAGAGCTTTGACAACAAAAACCACCCCCTGCCAACGTAAACCTATTCATTCATCATTTAACCAGGGTGATACCATTCTTTCCTCATCCCACTAAGGTGAAGCTATTCATTCTTCACTCCACCAGGATGATGCATTCATTACTCACTTCACCATGATGAAGCCATTCCTTCCTTACTCAGCTAGGGTGAAGGCATTCTTTCATCACCCCACAATGGAGAAAATTCATTTTTCCCCCCACGAGGGTGAAGCCCCTCCTTCCTCACCCTACCGGGATGGAGTCATTTATTCCTTACACCACAAGGGTGGAGCCATTCATACCTTATCCATCAGGTTGAAGCCGCTCCTTCCGTAACCCACCAGGGTGAAGAAATTTATTCCTCAATCCAACAAGCCATTCATTCCTTAACCTCCAGATTAATCCACTCATTTATCACCCGACCAAGGTTAACCATTTGTCCCTTACTGCACCATGGTGAAGTCATTGATCCCTCACTCGATTTACATTGAGTAATTCATTCCTCACCCCTGCTAGCGGATCCATAAAAATTTCAAGGAGGTGGGGTGCGCACCAATTTTCATATTATACATACATGCATATATATATATATATATATATATATATATATATATATATATATATATATATATATATATATATATATATATATATATATCATTAATATTATTGTCATATTATTATTATTGTTGTTATTATTTTTCTCAAAATTTTATTATTTCTATAATAGAACTTTTATTTTTCCCATTTTTATATTTCTCATTTATGTTCTCTAAATCTTCAATATTATTATTTTGTCATTATTTTTTTTCATGGGAGGCCACGTACCCAGGTGCCCCCTTCCTGGATCCGCTAGTGCTCACCCCATATATATATATATATATATATATATATATATATATATATATATATATATATATATATATATATAATATATATATATATATATATATATATATATATATATATATATATAATATATATATATATATATATGAAAGGCAAAAGATGGAATGACATCACCTAAGTGAAGTGATCCATGAATTACTTCACTCTGGTGAGGAGAGGGAATGAATGGCTTTATACTGATGGAGTGAGCACTAGCGGATCCAGGAGGGGGGCACCTGGGCACGTGGCCCCCATGAAAAAAATAATGACAAAATATTAATATTGAAGGTTTATAACATAAATGAGAAAATAAAAATGGAAAAAATAAAAAGATCTGTTATAGAAATAATAAAAAATTTTGATAAAAAAATAATAATAACAATAATAATAATATAACAATAATCTTAATGATAATAATAGTAGATTCAGTATTTCCTGATAGAACAGGCGACTGCTGTCCATTATATATATATACATATATATATATATATATATATATATATATATATATATATATATATATATATATGTATATTATATATATATATATATATATATATACCCCCCATCAGTATGAAGCCATTCAATCTTCTCCTCATCAGGGTGAAGTAATTTATGGATCACTTCACTTAGGTGAAGTCATTCCATCTTTGTGTCTGCCTTTCAATCCTCACTCCACCAAGGTAAAGGTATTCATTCCTCAACCATAAAGGTTGGGAATGAATTGCCCATTTCACTAAGGTGAAACCCTCCATTCCTCGCTATTCATTATAATGGATGAGAATATGGAAAAGCATCAGTTTGGCCTCTTGATGCGGAAAGTAATATGCATGCTCCATCTAAACGAGAATACAGAAAGGAAAAAAACCGACAGATAAACAGTTACTGAATAAATGAATGCTATTTGGAAGATAATTATCATTTTAATGGGTAAAGTGACGATTTGATTATTGGCAATTACGAAGAGTAAATTGTGCTTACATATTGATAAGTTACTGTAATAAATTTAATAACAAATAATGGGACGGGGCGTATGGGGAAAAAATAGGTAAATAGAAACATCTAAGCATGTACAGTCCTGATGAAATGCAGAATACATATTTAATTTATATCTTGCAACGATATAAGTTAACATGGTATTTAGATCTTCAAACCCTACTGTTTCCAAGCTCACGACAACAGGATGCGGAACTCCTCTCCTTCCTCTACGTGTTATTAATTTCCACCCTTCCTCATTTTTACAAAGGCGTGTTTGCTAATATATAAGAAAGGAATTTCTTCAACACACCTTTCTTGTAGTGACTATTTGCGTCTTATAGTCATTTATATAAAGCTTTTAACAAGCAACCACTCTCCATTTCATTGCTCATGTTATTACGAGGCAAATAATAAACAAGGATAAAGGTAAAAATCGGTACCATTTTTTATATTATTTATTCTGTTGTATTTAAATTGTCTTGCATAAATCTTGCATCTCTTTCTTTTTGACTGTTCTTTACAGTGAATCTTTGAAAGTATTTAGTAAATTCGCATAAACGTCTACTCCCGATCTCTATTGACAGATGTGTTTGACGAGCTAAACGATATCACTTTCCTCATGAAATTAGGCCGATATCATTGCCTTCTTGAGAATATCCTTTCTCTTCAATAATCGGAGACTGACCTGATGACCAATAGGTCACAAAAATCTTATGGGGAGAGTTGTATTTTTTCTCTATAGAAAATCAGGCACCTCACAACATGCGCGAGCGTTAAAACAAAAATGTACTTTCTAAAATTAATGAAAATCACTTTTGAACTTCATTGATTTCAATGTGCTTGATTTAATGGTGAGTAGTTAAAAACACAGATCTGCTGTAGTTGTCGTGAAATATGAGTTACTTGAGGTAGTGCACCAATATATCTGTTACTAGCAAAATTATAAGATATCACTGATACTTGACTAGGTTGTGAGATCAACAAACATTTCTTATCACTTGTATGCTATACCCACTAAGTAACTGAAATCATGCTATTATCAACAAAGCCATTTTTGAAATTATAACACAATTACGAGCACATACGCTCTTAGAATAGTTTTTTTCGTGAGAACATCCCGTGAAAGCCGTGGTTATCTCTTCACTTCCGTGTTGACGGAACAAGACCTGTCACCAGGAAGTTTGAATACGCTGAGAAGTTATCTGCGTCTAGATAACATGAATAAGCTATTATGTCGCATCTGTACGTTTCTTATTGTTACAGTAGTTCGTTGTACCTTCGGTACTACTAAGTTGCCTTTTCGAGCTATAAGAGACAAAAGCCTATAACGGCAGTTATCTGTTTGCCGGCATCAGCTACTTGCAATGGTAAAGCATTTGCGAGTCTGTGTATTTTATAGTGTTTGGTAATTTGTTAGTGAGAAAAAGTTTGCAACAGAATACCATCTGTTTCAGCTATGTCAGACAACAGCACCTGGAAAGACCTATCAGTTTCAGCTGTGTTAAACAAAAGCACCTCTGTAAATCCGCCATCAGTTCCAGCTGTGTTAAACAAAAGAACCTTGGAAAATCCACCTTCAGTTCCAGCTGTGTTAAACAAAAGAACCTCGGAAAATCCACCCTCAGTTCCAGTTGCATTAAACAAAAGAACCTCGGAGAACCCACCATCAGTTCCAGCTGAGTTAAACAAAAGAACCTCGGAAATTCCACCTTCAGTTCCAGCTGTGTTAAACAAAAGAACCTCGGAAAACCCACCATTAGTTCCAGCCGAGTTAAACAAAAGAACCTCAGAAATTTCACCATCATTTTCAGCTGTGTTAAACAGAAGCTCCTCGGAAAATCCACCATCGGTTAGGGATGTGTTCAACAAAAGCAGCTCGGAAAATCCACCACCAACTTGTATTGGAGAAACTACGATTTTACTGCGTATTATCGCAGCTTCGGCGGTGTTCATCTCCCTTTACCTTTTAGTGATTGCCTTCAGAATCAGGAGGAAGAATAAGGATTATCCGCAGCAAAGAAAAACTACCATTGATCCTTCCCAAGGATTCGACGAAGATGCGAGCAATTTCTACGAGATAATTGGCGAATACGACACGAATCAGAATTCCGAACTCATGACAATGCGAAGGATGGAAGGAAAACGAAAAAGAAATAACTCCATGGAATGCGACACAGGCTCTGTCGAAAATGCAGCTTCGATTTTGTTTACAAACCCTGGACGTAACCTTGGAAGTACTAGTGGAATGAGTAATGGCAGTTTACCGTCTCTTTTCCACGATACAACAAGCGAGGTAGCAAGTCAGCACATCAGAAGTAGTCCCTCCTCCCCAAGTGAGGTGGAAGAGAAGTCTCAGACAAATTTGTGCACGTTATCCCTCGAGAATCTGTTGCCAAGTCTTTATTCTACGTTGGGGAAGGGTATAGTCACTAGGGTAGGAAGTGTACATGACGTCACCAAGGATTAACGTGGACTTCCATGGAAAATAACTATAGGAAATAAGCTTAATTGGCAATTAGTTTTAGATAGCCCTCCAATTTCCGTAGTGGCATATTATTATTATTATTATTATTATTATTATTATTATTATTATTATTATTATTATTATTAATAAAAATAACAATCCATTATATAGTAAATATATTACTATGTAAAAATAACCAAAGACTTTCAAACACCTGAACGGTGTTCCTCATCAGTGTTAATGTTAACACTGATGAGGAACACCGTTCAGGTGTTCAAAAAGTCTTTGGGTCTTTTTACATAGTAATATATTTACTATATATAATTGTGGATTTTTATTACTCAGATTGTTTTTCAAATTGAAAGAAATTGTGAATTATTAGAAATTATTATTATTATTATTATTATTATTATTGTTACTTTGTCTTAAATTTTGCCCCATCTCACACAAAATGTGACAAATAACGGCAGTCAGCAGTGGATAATAATTTGACATGAGAAAAAAAAATGCAGACCAGAAGATCCACTTGGCAAAATGCAAATGTAAAATAACCGTTTATAATTAGAAAACTCTACTTTGTTTTATTAATGAGTATATCACTTAAATACACGCTGACTTAAATTCGGATAATTTGTGCAGTATGAACTGTAACGTCCGAAAATGAACCAAATTTCTTTATCAATGAAGGATCATTAGACCTTCATAGCGCGATTGACGGAGTGTTTGAGTTTCAAGTCTCCATCAAATCATGCCATACCAAGATAAGATAACATCACTAGAATTTAAACGTGCAAGACGGCGTTTCTAAAATGGGCATATCTTTATGCCACTTGCATGACAATGAAGTTGTATAGAATTTACCTTTAAGGAAACACTCTTACAGAGGGATATAAAAGAGCATGAGAACTGTAAAAAGACAGGTATGGGAAGTAGTTACATGAAAATGATTATTGCTAGTTATTG